>NW_026057582.1:49429094-49472698 GCF_023721935.1 Panthera uncia | reverse complement strand
GTATGTATGTATGTATGTATGTATGTGTACATATACATACATACAATGGAGTATTACTCGGCAATCAAAAAGAATGAAATCTTGTCATTTGCAACTATGGGGATGGAACTGGAGGGTATTATGCTAAGTGAAAATTAGAGAAAGACAAAAATCATATGACTTCACTCATATGAAGACTTTAAGAGACAAAACAGATGAACATAAGGGAAGGGAAACAAAAATAATATAGAAACAGGGAGGGGGACAAAACAGAAGAGACTCATAAATATGGAGAACCAAGTGAGGGTTACTAGAGGGGTTGTGGGAGGGGGGAATGAGCTAAATGGGAAGGGACACTAAGGAATCTACTCCTGAAGTCACTGTTGCACTATATGCTAACTAACTTGGATGTAAATTTTAAAAAATAAAAGATACAATTAAAAAAATTATTATATTTAGCCAAACAGCAAATTGAAAGTTGTGTCCATCAAATATAAAGACCTATTTTTTTAAACACACAGGGATTCAACAAATCTAGTATGCACAATCCTTCTCTGGAAAAGAAAATTACTATTTGTAGTTAAGCAAAACAACAATGAAAAGAGTTCCAGAAAAGGGAAAGTAGGGGGATCTAAGGCTTACTTAGATCAACAGTGAGCTGAAACCCTATGGTGACAGACATACTACAAAAGCCCAAATTATGTAAGTGAGAAGGAATCTGTGAGAGAACTCAAATGAAAAAAATGAACAGCATCATCAGAAGCCTGTGTTACATTAGTATGGAGGTTCCATACATAAAGGGGTGAAGTAAAGCCAATGCTTTCTTTCCATTATGATTAAGAGAAAATGAACAAGCCTGGGACCTAAAAACCAGAAAAATCAGTTATGTGGCATTATTAGTGGCATGGAACTTTGTTTCTTAATATAATAGGTAAATTGAAAAATAATTTAAAGAATAATCATTATATGTTGTCCTTCCTACGATTTCCTTCTTCCATTTCCTAGTGATGTCTGTAAGCAGCATGTATTAATGACATAAAGTAATACCTTCTATTTTATGTGTCTAATCACAGTCCAATCACTTAATTCCATAGGACATAATATATAACAACATTTTATTTATTTTTTAAATAATCTCTACATCCAACATGGGTCTCGAATTTATGACCCCAAGATTAAGAGTCTCATGCTCTTCCAGCTGAACTGGCCAGGCACCCCAAGATCAACATTTTAAATTGTTGAATTAATCCATACAGAAAACTAGAAAGTCAATGATTCATCTAAAACAGAAAGCAAATGAAATAAAATAAAATAAAATAATGAATGCAAATGCTGTAATAGCAATAACATGGGGTGAAAATGGTATTAGGGCTCAGCCAGGAAAGCAGTAGGACATACATGTATATGTATGTACATATATTATGTACATATTATGTATAATAAGGGACTGACTAAGCAAGTCAGAAGTTCAGAGGACAGGCAGGCAGAAAGGGAAGATTATAAATAGTTGGAACCCCGTGGGCATGAGCTGATGTTTGTAGTCTCCTTAGTGCATGCTACTAAGACAAAGCCTTATTTATATGTATCATAAGGTAAGCAACGCTGTATCATTGCATTATCTTTGCCATATTCTATTGATTAGAAAAGAAGCATGTTTGTGAGAGAGTTTTTGAAAGTTTGAAAACACCCCGTTAAATGACAAGTCATTTGAAATAGGATTCTTGTTACTCCATAAAGACAGTTCTTTGTTTTGGAATCACTGGACTACATCTTTGTAGTTTAAAGCAGAGAGAGATGGTTAAGTGATGGAAACTACCAAGACGATTACTAACACTGAAAAATAAGCACCATAAAAATGTAGGAATCTAATTTCGCTATTGGAACAGCTCCTTAGCAGCTATTCACTCCTAATCAGCCTCAAGTTGTAATGAACAGAATAATAAGCACCATTAGAATAATTCACTATTCATCAAGAATAATAAACTACTTAGAATAACAAGGCTAAAATAATAAGCCAATGTTTAAATCACGGGAAAGGAATGGGGGGGAAGAAAAGGAGATTCTCAGAGGAGTTGAGATTATTGCTGCTGTGAGCTGCTGAGCTCCCTTAATGTACTGAATTCTGTAATGACTTACTCAGCTTCCCACCCCTGCCTCATGCTCAATATCACTCCGTGTGGTTTGTAGACCCCCTATATCAGACACCTAGAGAGACAGAGAAAGATTTCCCAGGCTTTAATGAGGCTAATTCTTATTTATAAATCTGTCTACTATTCTACTTCCATGCAGTTTGCTTCCACTGTTCTTCCCACCCAGAATGGGCTTGATTTCTAACTTCCCCTGTTAAAAATCTGTCCATCTTTTAAGATTCAGATCAATACCTATTTCTTTCTTTACCCTTCTTGAATTCAATTCCCCACCTATTTAACCACTCTGGCCAAAGTATAAGTACAATTCAGAGAATCTTAGCAGCAAGATAAATTAAAGATTACTTAGTCCAATTCTTGTTTTACAGATAAGGAATATAGAAGAGAAAATCTTAAGATTTTTCACTTAAAGGAACATCTTTCTAGCCAAACAAGTAATATCAAAGTTCACTTAACAAGGGAACTAAATAGATGTAGTAAGTGAGGAACTTAGGTTACTATTACAAACATAGAATAAGATAGATAAAAGATAGAATTAAAAGATAGTGAAATAAATCAGAGAAAGATAAATACCATACAATTTCTCTTATATATGCAGTCTAAACAACAACAAAAACAAACCAAGATCATAG
This sequence comes from Panthera uncia, assembly GCF_023721935.1. Classification (NCBI taxonomy): domain Eukaryota; kingdom Metazoa; phylum Chordata; class Mammalia; order Carnivora; family Felidae; genus Panthera; species Panthera uncia. The sequence goes on along the minus strand of NW_026057582.1, from coordinate 49,469,940 downwards.
ATACAGAGAACAGATTCATAGTTGCCAGAGGCAGGGAGGAGGGCATAGGAGAAATGGGTGAACTCAATTTGCTTACTTTTTTTCTTAGTTTAAATTTTGTATTCATTTCATTTAAAAACTGGATGTCACTTTCAATAAGAGGTAAACATATAAAATATAATTATATTTGGTTATCTTTACTGCTCCTTCCTTCCTTCCTCTTCACTTCTTTCTTTATTTCCTTAAGAATACTATGTGGTAGTATGTATCGTAAATGTAATCAGAGGGAAGGGTATAGACCCCCCAGGAATAGAAGCAGAGCATCTAGCCAGCCAACACTTTGGTAACAGTAGGATTTTGAGGGACAGTGACTATGAAACAGAGTGTCCTTTGGATTACCCACTAGGTTCAACTTCTTGGACAACTATTTTGCCCAAAGATAAAAGCTCTATGGGAGAAAATAAGCGAAATCTGTCTGGGCTGAGGTATTCACAGCGAAGGGAATTTGAACTGGACCTAGACAGATCAGTAGGAATTTGAGGAAAAGGTAAAGATAGGAAATCTTATATAGAAGCAACATTTTCAAATGCAAGGTAGAGAAGTTCTATATAAATTCAGTGTGGTTGAACTCTTGGATGCATAGTACACAATGGCAGGAAATAAGATGGCATCCAATCAAGAACGATATCGAGTTGAAGAGTTTGGCCTTTATTTTGTAGGCAATGCAGAACCCTTAAACACTTTCAAAGAAGAAATGAATGAGTCTAGAATAAAGGCATTTTTGTTAGCGAGGTAGTTTTTCCAATTCCCTAGCAAGAAAATATTGGAAAAAAATAGTACTGGTACTGTCTCCTAATTATTTAAAAAATATTTAATTTATTTTTACTGTCCTTTCGGTTATGTGCTAAGTACTGGGCATATAATGCTGTAATGGCTTCTGTCATCTTGTGGGGACATGCAAATGATCAGGTAATGCGTGTTGGTGTCGAGTGCAGCTTTGCGTAAAATGCTGACATGTAGGAGGGAAATTGAACTTGGTCTTGTAGGGCTCTGGAAAGTTTTTTAAGGATGTTTCATCCACCCTGAAATGTGAGGGTTGGCATCACTTGTCATTACTTATTTAATTATCTATGCGGAGTTTTTATCTGATAGGGCACATTTAATCACTCTCAACAACCTCTCTCTTTTTAAATGTTTTCACATCCCAAATATATAAGACTCTTCAGTGCTTGTTATAGATAAACATATGGACAGTCAGTCTTTATGGTTAAGATAACACTGCTTGCTCTTATAAAACACATAATTAGGACCTCCTACAGAACAATATCTTAATGAGGTTTGTCCCCATCTGAGTCGGGTACATCTTGTACCCAGTTTTCTCTCTCTTGAGTGGCACCATGCCTGTCTATCCACAATTTTGTAGAAAAGGAAAGACCCTGTCTAAAAGAAAAACAAAGGTGTCTCTCCTCTACTCTCAGTGCTGTAACTCCACTTTACTTCTGCCATCCTGGCCACCAAATGTGCTTGGGGTTCCTCATACTACCTAATTCTGTGATACCAGCAAGGTGTCCTACAGTTGAACTCAATTCTGACACTATGTATCTGGAGATAGCATCAGATCACACAGGGTAACCGGTCATTCCTACAGACTGTCTCCCCCTCCATCCACTTCAGACACCAATCACGAGTCCAGGTTGGCACCTGTACATCTGAGCAACAGGCTATAAATCAGAGGTTCCTGTGGGGTGGCTAGGTGGCTCAGTTGGTTGACTGTCCCAGCCTGGTTGGTATTCTCTTTTAGCCCCATCCCCCTGTCACACACGCCTCTCTCTCCCTCTCTCCCTAAAAATAACCAATAAACTTCAAATAAAATGAATAAACAATAAATCAGAAATTCCCACAACACCCTCCTTAAACTTACTCGTTTGCTAGAGCAGCTCCTAGAACTCAGGAAAACATTTTACTTACTAGATTACGGATTTATTATAAAAGGATAGAACTCAAGCCTTCAGTTTTAAGGTGAAGAACTTCTTAGGATCTAATGTACAACATGGTGACTATAGTTTACAATACTGCATTGTATACTTGACATTTGCTAAGACAGTAGGTCTTAAGTATTCTCGACACACACATACAGAAGTAATAATTACATGAGGTGATGGATATGTTAATTAACCCGATGGTAGTAATCATGTCACGGAGGATATACATATCAAATCATGGTGTACACTTTATATGCAACTTTTATATGTCAATTATACCTCAATAAATCTAGAGAGATAAAAAAATAATTACAGAAAATGTATATTATTCAAGGAAGCTAGATGGAGGAGACGCATAGGACAAAGATGTGTGGGAAGGGGCACAGGACTTCCAAGTTCCCTCCACATATTCTACCCTCCCAGTACCTCCCTGTGTTCACCAACCAGGAAGCTCTCTAAGCCATAGCTCAGGGTTATGTATGAAGCTGTCATTATGTATGCATGATTGATTGAATCATTGGCTATTGGTGACTGAACCTCCAGCCTCTCCCCTCCTAAGAGTTCTGGGAGTGGGAAGAAAATTCCACCCGTCAGTTACAGTTGGCTTCCCCGGCAACTAGCTCTCCATCTTAGGAGCTTTCCAAAAGTCCCCTGATTAACATAACTGGGTGTAGATGAAAGGGGCTTGTCATGAGTAACAAAAGACACCTTTATTGCTCTCCTCACTTAGGAAATTCTAAGGCTATCAGGAGCTCTGTGCCAGGAGCAGATGAAGACCAGATATATACGTCTACTTATAAATGACAGTATCAAGCTGCTTTTTGCCCTCTCTCCCTAGGAAAGTTACTAAAAGACTATTATTCTGTCTATCGTTTCCCCTTACAGAATTCATTGGATTTTAACAAACAAGACCCTGTTTCATATTTAATTTACAGACTCAAGCTTTCTTTGCCCTAACAGCTGGAATAGTGAAGCCTCAGTAAGAGTAGGTAAATTGTAATACTTCTCTACCCAAGAAATCTTGCTGAAATTATTTCTACCCCCAGAGCAATCTTTCTTCAATCTGCAATTAAGCATGACACAAAGGAGAAAGCTCAGATTCATGTCACATGAGCCGCAAATGCTCGAAATCTCCGGAATCAAGGATAGCAACTTTTCAGTTTCTGTGACTTTGACTCCAGACCATGTACCTAACGCAGCCGCTGCAGTGGCCGGAAGCCCAGGAGCCCACGTGGAGTTGTAATCTGTGTTGGTGTCAGAGACCTATAGGAGGAGGTGAGGAGACTCAGGTCACGTTAGTCATCCGTGATGGTGAAGAGAAAAACAGATTGATTTGTTTCAGTACCACACAGAATTAACTTCCGAGGGTTCAGATGAAGAGACTTTATGGAAAAGTTTGTGTACAGAAGTACAGGCAAGAGCAAAGGATGTTGAGATATTACCATGCCTGACGCTGAAAAAGCAAGGGAGGAAATAGTGTTGGCAGAGCCCATTGAGCAGAAGTCATTGAGGACTGGCTGTCTGGGAGGAGCTACAGCCCTGAAGGTTTGCAGCTACTGCCCAGACTTGGGCGGAAGCTAGGAAGAAGCGCCCAGGTTCCTCTCTCATACTGCCCTCAACTCTCTTGCTGACATCTCTATGATCACTGAGTTCATCTGGAAGCTAGCCCAGGAGAGAAGCCAGAGAGGACAATTTGCCTGGTCCCTCTCCCAGCAGCCTGGACAGAGAAATGGGAGGTTGTTACTTATTCTTTCTCATACTACAGTTTTCCAAGATGATACCATGCATGCCTTGGTGTCTGGATCATTTCTACAAATGACCAGATAAGTCCTCTCCTCAGAACTGTAGACCTATATGTGGTAGAAGCAGGGAATTGTATATTTTATATTACATTTGTAACAGTTCATGTCTCTTTTTTTTTTTTTTTTGACAGTTGTTTAAAACTGTCAACAAAAATAATTCTCAGAAAAACAAGTTTCTTTTCCTGACCAGTACAGAAAAACAGACCCTAATCTGTGTCATAAAAATAGTTACAATTGGGGGCACCTGGGTGGCTCAGTTGGTTAAGTCTCAGGCTTTGGCTTAGGTCATGATCTCATGGTTCATAGGTTCGAGCCCCAAGTCAGGCTCGGTGCTAACAGCTCAGAACCTGGAGCCTGCTTCAGATTCTGGGCCTCCCTTTCTCTCTGACCCTCCCCAACTCATGCTCTCTCTCTCTCTCAAAAATAAATAAACATTAAAAAAATTTTAAAAACAGTTACAATAAAGTTATAAATTGAGATTATTCAATTCTACATCAATAGATTAAGCTATATGCTGTGTTCAATATAACGAGGTGTGTAAATTGTGTAACTATATTTCATTTTCTGTTAATTTTGCCCTTGCAAATATTATTGGTTGAAGGGGAATCTTTTTAGACACCTAGACAAGAGAAATCATTCTATCCTATACAGCACAACAGTAACTTTTAAAAGTCTGTTTTTCTTATCAGTTTGCTTGATAAGATCTTGCCCAAGAAATAATATTTAAAGAGATGTCTATGTTTTTCTGAATGTATAAGCTTTTGCATTTTTTTTCCAAAAAAGTTAAAATCTTGTTCTTTTCCTTTTGGGCATAAGTGCATAACATATAAATTAGGAATATGCTCTATGCCCTCTTTTTAAAAAGAGATTAAGAATGTTTTTCTCATTCAGATCATCAATTTCTTTCATCCATAAGAAAAGAAATCTTGCCATTCGGAACAATATGGATGGACCCTGAGGGCATTACACTAAGTGAAATAAGTCACAGAAAGACAAAGACCATATGATCTCACTTACATGTGGAATCTTAAAAAAAACAAAAACAAAACCTAAACTCTTAAGTACAGAACAGAATGGTGGTTGTCTGAGGTAGGGGGTTGAGGTAGACAAAATGGGTAAAACATTTCCAAATTTGATAAGGGATTAATATCCAAAATATATAAATAACTCATACAAATTAATAACAAAACAAACAAAAATCCCATTAAAAATAGAATAAACATTTTCCCAAAAGACATACACAGATGACCAACAGGTATATGTAAAGATGTTCAACACCACTAATTATCAGGGAAATACAAAGTGAAACTACAATGAGGTATCTCACCTCAAATCGCTTAGAATGGCTAGTATCAAAAAGGCAAGAAATAGCAAATGTTGACGGGGATACAGAGAAAAGACCATCCTTGTGTACTCTTGGGAATTCAAATTGGTGCAGTCACTATAGACAAGTGTGATGGCTCCTGAAAAAAAATTAAAAATAGAAGAGTCCTTATGTTTATTGCAACATTATTCACAATTATTCAAGACATGGAAATAACCTAAGTATCCATCAATGGATAAAGAAAATATGACATGTGTATACATACACACCATGCACAATGGAATGTCATTGAGGCATAAAACAGAAGAAAATCTTGCTTTTGGAACAACATGGATGAAGCTTGAGAGCATTATGCTAAATGAAATAAGTCAGAGAAAAAGGAATACCATAATATCTTATATATAGAATCTGAAAAACAGTATAAAAAACCTGAACTCATAGATACAGAGAACAGATTAGATTGGTTGTGTCAGAGGCAAAAGGCAGGTGGTGAGAGAAATGGATTAAAGGTGGTCAAAAGGCACAAACTTCCAGTTGTAAAATAAGTCATGAAGATACAATGTAAAGCATGTGACTATAGTTAGTAATACCGTACTGTATACTTAAAGGTTGCTAAGAGAATAAATCTTAAAAGTTCACATCACAAGAAAAAATTTAGGGGTGCCTGGGTGGCTCAGTCCGTTGAGCATCCAACTCTTGATTTTGACTCAGATCATGATCTCACAATCATGAGATCAAGGACCACATCTGGCTCCATGTTGAGTGTGGAGTTTGCCTGGGGCTCTCTCTCCCCCTCTCTCTCTCTCTGCTCCTCCCTACCTCATGTGCACACATTCTCTCTCAAAGTAAATAAGTGTTTAAAAATTTTTTAACCATGTGTGATGATGGATGTTGACTAGACTTACTGTAATAATCATTCTGCAATATATAGTATGCTGTAGCCCTGAAATGAATATAAAATTCTATGTCAATTATACCTTAATTTTAAGAAATCAGCAGTTTCTAGTTTCCACCTGACCACTTTACTTGAAAATCTTAATCATAACTTACATGTAACATGTTCCAAAAGTGAATCTATCTTCTTCTCTAAATATTTTTTAAAGTTTATTTATTTTTGAGACAGAGAGAGGCAGAGCATGAGTGGAGGAGGGGAGAGAGAGAGAGATAGAGACACAGAATCCGAAGCAGGCTCCAGGCTCTGAGCTGTCAGCACAGAGCCTGACACAGGGCTCAAACTCACAAGCTGTGAGATCATGACCTGAGCTGAAGTCAGACACCCAACTGACTGAGCCATCCAGGTGCCCCTTCTCTAAATGTTTTTTTAAATAGTTTTCTATTGCTCTTGAAATTGAAAACAAAACTACTTACATGTCATATGAGGCTCTATGTTAATACTCACACCTTATCTTGTTGTGGTCACAAACTTGTGTAAATTTCTCCAGCAATGTTTGTATATGTTCATTGTTTAAGTGTACCATATTTCCTATAGCTTCAGGAATTAGCTTTGCAAAAGCTGTTCCATTAGTCTCCTTTTCTCTGCCCTGTATGCATTGCCTTAGTTAACTTGGACTCTTGCTTCAGATCTCTGCTCAAAGTTCAATCTCTCATTATCTCTCTAAAACTTGTATTAGAAATCAAATACTTCTCTGTTTTCTTTTATCGCAATTGTCAGTTTTAATTATTTGTCTGATAATTTTTTTTCTCTAAACTATAATCTCCGTGAAGGATTCTGATTCCATGGGTCCAGAATAAACTTATGTCAGGAATTTTTAAAACATGATCCTGCTAAACAGTATAATTTATTTAATTGCAACTCAACTCAGGTGAATGAATGAGAAGTTTTTCCTCTATAAATACACTCATCATCCTAGCTATAAAGGATATTGATCATTGGATTCTTCTATTAGCTTTGATGAGCAAATGAATTAAAATAAGCAGATAGGGGGCACCTGGGTGGCTTAGTCAACTAAGCGTCCAATGCTTGGTTTCTGCTCAGGTCATGATCTTATGGTTTGTGAGTTCAAGCTCCGCATTGGGCTTTGCACTGACAGTGTGGAGCCTGCTTGAGATATTTTCTCTCTCCCTCTCTCCCTCTCTCCCTCTCCCTCTCCCTCTCTCCCTCTCTCTCTCTCCCTCTCTCCCTCTCTCCCTCTCTCCCTCTCTCTCTCCCTCTCTCTCTCTCTCTCTCCCTCTCCCTCTCCCTCTCCCTCTCCCCCCTCCCTCTCTCTCTCCCTCTGCCCCTCTCCCACCCACTCTCTCTCTCTCTCTCTCTCAAAATAAATAAGCTTAAAAAATTAAAAGAAAAGAAAATAGGTTAGATGGGCCATTATAAGGCAACATTTTGTTTCTATATAACCACCATGTAGTCAATCATACAGTGAGAGCTTGTATAAAGTATTCAATTAAACTATGGACAAAATCTTTACCTAAGTGAAACAAAGATTTATAAACTTTAGAAACTCATAAATCAATAAATTTTGGAATTGAGAGTCATTTTATAGATGTGTAGCCTGAGTTTCGCCTTATGAATAAGGAAAATGAGATATGTGAGTAAATTCTTTGCCCAAAGTCTCCCACCTGTTTAATAATAGATGTCTAGATCTAAGACTTTTAATCCCTAGTCCTTTGTTCTTTTTAGATATTTTATCTAAAATTTTATTTGTACCAGGGGCGCCTGGGTGGCTCAGTCGGTTAAGCGTCCGACTTCGGCTCAGGTCATGATCTTGCGGTTTGTGAGTTTGAGCCCCACGTTGGGCTCTGTGCTGACAGCTCAGAGCCTGGAGCCTGCTTTGGATTCTGTGTCTCCCTCTCTTTCTGTCCCTCCCCCACTTGTGCTCTGTCTCCTTCTGTCTCTCAAAATTGAATAAATGTAAAAAAAAAATTAAAATTTTATTTGTACCAGAATAGCATGGATACTTAACCTTAATTTACTTCACCAGTTCCTGAAGTCATGATGATTGCCATCCTTATGCTAGGGTTTAGGTTTAATCATCTGACATGTAAAATGGTATCTAGAAACTGTCAAATATGTCTTAATTTCAAGCCTATTAAACTATTTTATAAAAAGCAGTTGATCTATGATTTTTAGCATACCATTAGAATAGATTTTTAAAACTGTAAATCTAGTAGTTAATTAAGGGGAAAAAATCGCAAGTTTCCAGTCTTCAAGTACTAGAGAACTATTTCTTAATGTTTATTTATTTATTTTGAGAGAGAGCTAGCACGAAAGGGGCATAGAAGAGAGAGAATCCCAAGCTGACAGCACAGAGCCCTCTGTGGGGCTCTATCTCACAGCCTGGGAGATAGTGACATGAACCGAAATCAACAGTCAGAGGCCTAACTGACTGAGCCACCCTGGCTTCCCCCCTCCCTTAAATGTTTATTTATTTATTTGAGAGAGAGCAAACAGGGGAGGGGCAGAGAAAGAAGAGAACTCTTGAAAGAACTGAGCATCAGTCACACTTAGCCGATAACTATGCAGGATATTAGACAAGAGACATACAGAATGGGTGTGGGTGAGAGAAGAGTATAGAAAGAATAAATGAGGTCAAGATATCTTGATGTTAAAAGCATATTACCTTTATGATTTTGATAATAAAGTTACTAGAACAACAACTTCTTGCAGTTAGTTTGCTTTATCTTGTATAATCAAGTGGATCAGCAGCTTATATCTAGAGTTTTCTCTCTAAACTTGTATTCTTTTCATGTATGATTTTAAAATAGATGGCAGGGTATCTGAAAAACTAGAAATAGACTGGAAATTCTGGAATGAAAATTAAATAATAGCTTTAAAGTATTTTGATATACTCTTTTTATATTTACTTAGTCTTTTATACCTCTCATAAAATGGAACACTAAATGCAATGGCGATGGCATTCTTCAGCTACAGAGAAATGTCTCGTGATTGGATTAATATGCTGCACCAGAGTTTATTTGGTGATAATGAAAACAGTAGGCTTGAAGTTGTTGAGTTATACCACACAGTGATTAAAGAGATATTGGTACCCATAAAGAAAGAAAACAAGCATATTTTCTGCTTGCTATAGGTAAAAAACCAATAACAGGTGATTCACTGCAAACAGATCTCTTTCTCTAAGCCTTGTTAGATACTCGGTAATTCACAACTGTATTTTTTGAGTAACAGACAACAAGACTAAAACAGCAAGTGCTTCATTTATTTTCTAGCCTGAGTCGAAACTAAGCAGCTCCATGCTGGCACAGCTTTGTGGAGAAACCGGTAACTTTTATTGCTTTCTAAGCAGTTTGAAACTCCCTATGGACTACTGGGTTTTTGACATAGAAATAGAAAGGACTCATCAACTAGGCTGGAGCGTTGTCTGCATTTGATAAATCAAATAAGGATTTTAGAGTTTTCTTGAGAAATACATAAAATGCTTGGCATTTCCAAAATACGCTATAATTGCACTTCAAGAAAAGCCCTATAATGTTCTCTGGAATATTCCATACACAGATGTACCTCGTTTTATCGCACTTTGCTTTATTGCACTCCACAGATATTGTGGTTTGTACAAATTGATGGTTTGTGGCTACCTTGCATCAGGCAAGTCTATCTGTGCCATTTTCCCAATAGTATTTGCTTACCTTGTCTCCATTACATTTTGGTAACTCCCACAATTTCAAACTTTTTCATTACTATATTTGTTATGGTGATCTGTGATCTGAGATTATGCCTCAGTAAAACTCTGATGATGGTTAGCATTTGTTAGCAATAAAGTACTTTTTAATTAAGGTATATATATATATATATATATATATATATATATATATTTAGACATAATGTTATTGCACACTTAATAGACTCCAGTACAGTGTAAACATAACTTTTATATGTACCGGGAAACCTTATTATTCATTTGACTCACTTCATTGTAATATTTGCTTTACTGTGGTGGTCTGGAACCAAACCCACGATATTTTTCAGGTATGCCTATACTCCCTACAGGCAATCTTATAGGCTGACCCTTTCTGTGCTTGTGTGTTCTGTATTTATTTACATATGTGTGTGTGTGTGTATGTAACACATACATACACACACACACATATATATGCATATACAGGTATACATATATATACACGTATACATATATATGTGTGTGTGTGTATATATATATATATATATATATACACACACACTACACACACACACACACACACACACACACATATACACATACACACTAGCTCACACAGGCTTTGGAGTTTGATTCCATGTGGTAATGACAGGTGTTCATAGATGCCTTTTGCCACCTGTAATACCTGTATATATGTTGGATATCTGATTTCCGGTGCTGTTTGAGCTGCCCAGAGGCATGTGGGGATTTGAGGTTCAGTGAAATCATGGACAGTATCTTCTAACCCTGCTAGATACAGATTTCCTGATTCAAATTGGAGCTTCATCATTTCTATCTGTGTGATCCTGGGCAAGCTATTGAAATTTCTTTACCTCTGTTTCTTCAGCCTCCAGGTTAAACAGATATGCACCTAGGAGAGAGAGAATAATGTGACTATATGAAAGTCTTTGGTAGTAGTTGACTGAAAATATTTTGTATGAAATACACACATTATAAAATTTTCAGAGAGAGAAATGTCTCAAAAATACCAGAAACTACACATTTTTCATGTCAAGTTGGGATTGTATCTCTGAACAGAGAGCAGTTGAGTGTTTAATCTAGAAAATCTCAAGATAGCATTTTCTGAACATCTCCCATAATATTGCCCAGGATTCTTTCATCAAAGTCTAGAGTGACCACAAGGAAGAAGCAATTACCATGTATCCTGGGATGCTAAGGGCTGACAGTCTTACTTTTATCTCTAAAAATGTACGTTAGTTAATATCATGTCTACTGATGACTGCTCTTTCCTTCTTCTAGAGTTCAGAATCAGCCTCTGTTCAAGTAGATAAGGCTTAGTAGTGCAGTAAAACTCACCTTCTTGACCATGCTCCAATTCTCTTATTAAATTCTTTTCTCTTTTTCTACTTCCTTGTTCCCACCTCACTGACAACCAGCTTGTCATGTACAGTTGTGCAGTTTGGACACCACACAAAGGGACCTGCCGGAGGGAGCAGCTAAAGACTGAAATTTAACCTGAATTCCTCTTAGCAAGCAGTGTTCCCAGGAGAAGGGGACATGTTTTTTTTCTAAATTACACAATTAAATAGAGTAGTAATAGCTTATGAGACAACTTAAATATCTTTTTACATTGTAGTGGGAAGGAATGACTAATAAATAAGATTTCAAAATGAAAATTAAAAACAAATCCTAAAGTCCCAAAGGATAAAAGTGGGTCAATTTGTATATACCTATGTATATGTATTACACACACACCCCACACACACACACACATCATATTTTCCATTCTATAGAATTAGAGACAGTCAACTTATATTGTTCCATTTTTCTCATAAAGAACCAAGTGAGACCTACAGAAAGACTAACACTGACAGGCTGATTTTAGCTAAAACCCAATCTCTTGGGGCCTCTGCAAAATATTCTTATGCATGCATGTCTAGTATTTGATGGACACCAGCAATGCTTTTGCAAAATTTCCTGTCAGCCCTATGTAGATGCTATAATGAAAGTAAAATATTTAAATCTTTAGCCATAGATGAACTCTCTTCCTGAATTAAGTGATGGGAATCCCATAAAGATACTTCACACATCCATAAAAAAATGAAAATTAGGCTCATGCCATTTGATATTCTGAAACGTGGTGTTTGGCCTGCAGACAAGATCCTTTTAATTCAAGCCATGAAACCTCTTGCATGGAATCAAAGACTAATAGCTGAAATTTCTTATCTTTGGCTGCATTTTTTAGATCTTTTTGGAGCAGTGGTGGGAAGCATTTCAAGACTAATAGCTCTAGCAAGTGGGATTCATCATTCCTCTCTCTCTCTCCTTGGTTTACAGAGCACTTACCTCTAGCTGCAAGTAGAAAAGGGAATTTTAGCCATAAAACAATGACAGCCAGACTCTAGCGCTGAGATTCCTGACAATTTAATAAAGATTTTCTCCTTGTGTATTCTTGCCGCTTTTGTGGTTCATGACTGCAGAAAGCATGCTGTGACCCTGATGAAGGAAACGTACCGGCCAAAATAATGTAACTCTTTCCCCTTCACCTCATAAGCACTGATTGTGGTGTAATGCGTTCAAAGCAGCGACTGGCCTTTTAGCTTGGACACTTTCCTTTTTTATGCTTTGTAATAGAGGTGTGGCAGGAGTTATTTTTGACGTTGGTGTCTGCCATCTAACATGGCACTGTAAGACCTAAAAGATATCAAAGACTAAGTTACTGATTATGGTGCAATGTTACATGCTGAATGTTCGGATGATTTACACTTATCCACACACCTTTCAAAAGTGAGACAACTAAATAGGTAATGCATCAAAATCTTTCCTTGTAAAGAAAAGTTACCTTTGAAAAATGAGAGGAGAATCTGTTCATAAATCATTCCCATCAAACTACTCATTACGTTATTGTGCAAATCCTTATATTCTTCTCCATTTGCAAAGTTAATCACAGATTGTGCTGCCAGGATAGCATGAATATGCATTTCATGGATACAAACAGAAATATTTTCACTTATCTTGGCATATTCCTGGAAATTGAAAAATTTTTAAAAATGTCTAGAATGTTTTTTATGCATATGCCAGAGGAAGATAACGGATGCTTTTGAAGAATCTTTCACAAGCATGCTGTTTCATAAAGTGCACACATTGTTTTATTTTTCTAGAAGCATGATACTTCTTTCCAGTTGGAATTGTAGATTTCTTAGGAAAACTCAAAAGACACTTGAAATTGCCAAATAATTGGGATTGTTGTTTTTCCTTATTTCATGGGGGAAATCCTTTATATTAAAAAAATACTTCAAAATTAGTATTTATATTTATTTTAAAACATTGTAATATTAATGGAACTGTGAAGCAAATGACAGTGTTCACTTAAAAACAGATCTTTTATTAATAGCTGTTGAGCAACCCATTTATCCTCACAACTCTGCTCTGATCCTTTAAAAAATGTTGAGTTGTGGAGCGCCTGGGTGGCTCAGTTGGTTAAGCGTCCAACTTTGGCTCAGGTCATGATCTCATGGTTTGTGAGTTAAAGCCCTGCATTGGGCTCTGACAGCTCAGAGCCTGGAATCTGCTTCCAATTCAGTGTCTCCCTGTCTCTCTGCCCTTCCCCTGCTTGTGTTCTGTCTCTCTCATAAATAAATAAACATTAAAAGAATTAAAAATATTCAGTTGTGAGTAAATATGAAACTGATTATAAAGATATATGGTACCGAAAAATGGGAAATAAAGTTATCAGAGTAGCTAAGGTCCATAGCAGTATATAATATATATTGAATATATTCCATTGCTATCAATTATGTACAGTGTTCTCTTATTGACAGATTTTGTGTAAAACTTCCTTTCCTCTCTGTAAATTGTAAAAAATCTGTGAGTCTATACTATAGACTCTAAACTATAAAGTTTTCACATTTAATGGAAGACATTTCTGACAGTTATTAGATGAGTGAATTTTAAACAAAGTTTCTGAGGCGTAAGCAATTCCACTATACAAAGAATATTACATAAAAATCCCTATCATGCCCTGATATAGATGGAATGAATGACCTGTGAACTTTCTTCCAAATAGAGTACCTGAAAATTCTATAACTGAACTAGAATATTCTGACTATTTATTTTCAAGGCTTCCATGAACACAATTTAGGATTAAAATGCTAAAATTTCAGGGTGCCTGGGTGGCTCAGTCGGTTGAATGTCCAACTTTGGCTCAGGTCGTGATCTCCCGGTTGGTGGGTTCAAGCTCCGTATCAGGCTCTGTGCTGACAGCTCAGAGCCTGGAGCCTGTTTCGGATTCTGTGTCAGCCCCTCCCATGCTCATGCTCTGTTTCTTTCTATCTCTCAATAATAAATAAACGTTGAAAAGAAAAAATTTAAATGCTAAAATTTCAATCAAACTTTTAGAAGGGAAAACTAAAATGTTAATGCTTACTTGAATATCTAAATTTAACAAGAATCAAATGCAAGCTTAGTTAATCATAAATAGTCTGTGTCTCCCACACATACACAGCATGAATAAAAACATCAAGTCTTATGATATAATGAATCCAGATAAACTTTACGTGCCAATTAGATTCAATTTTTGTTGAACAAATAACTAGTGAGTGCGCTCACTGTGTTCTTAGAAGATTGAAAGTTTCAGGAGAGGAACAAAGCAAAAAACAAACTTTAAAGAAATTTTATTTATTATGATGGAAGTCTATAGGGGATATTTCTGAATGTATGCAGACATGTATGGTCATCAAGAACTGTCAGAATCAGTATTGGCGGTCCCAGAAATCATGATTTATTTGCCTGTGATATCTAAGGTATTGAGTTTCAAGGATATTGGCACCTTGAAATATAGTAGAATAAATGTGTTGTCCACTTTACAGTGAAGAGTTTAGACTAGCTTATACCTTGGTTCAGAAGCTGTCATGCGGTGTGTGATCATTTTATGCCTTGACTAACCACTGGGTGCCCGATTAAACATTATTTCTGGGTATGTTTGTGAGGGAGTTCTAGAATGAAATTAGCATTTGCATCAGTGGACTCAGTATAAAGTACACTACCCTCCACAGTGTTGGCAAATCGTACCCAATCCAGTGAGGGCCTAAATATATAACAAAAGGTATAGGAAGGAGGAATTTGCCCCCTCCCACCTTTTTACTGCCTTACTAATTGAACTGGGACATCTGACTTCAACTTCTTCAGCTCTTAAACTGAGATTTACACCGGTGGCTTCCCTGATTCTCAGATCTTCAGATTCAGACTGAATTAGACCAGTGGCTTTCCTGGATGTCCTCCTGCTCATAGTAAATAGATTCCTCATAACAAAGCTCACTCTCTCTCATATAAAGTATCTTCCTACTGGTTATGTTTCTCTGGAGAACACTGACTAATAATACACAATGTTGACGCTGTAACTTATCAGTTGAAACTGGGCCAAAATTCCATGCACATTACCTTCTAAAAAGCCCTTGTTGGGACCCCACCTAAATGAATGCACCTGTAAGGTATTGCAGCTGATAGACACCGTGTTTCCTAATGTATTTAGCTGCTTGTTCTAGTAGAAACTAAGTGGAATACCATATAAATTTTCCCTGAGAGGTCTGTAAGTGAGACTGTTCAGGACCTAGTCTAGGGGCTCAATACATATTTGTTAAATGGACCAACACTTTTTACTTCCCTCTCCAAGTGAGGCTCACAAAAGAATTTTGCTAATGAGATATGGGAGTACAAATTTCAAGGGAACAGGGTGATAATTACAACATTAGCTACATCCTTGTCCTTGTCCTTGTATATAAACATTTATTTAATTTTGATGTGTGATTTCCTACCCCCTTGCCTCCTTCCCTCCCCTTTTCCCTTCTTCCTTCCTTATATCATTTCTGCTGAAAGATACTTCTTTTCTCCTCCTCCTCCTTTCATTCTATCCTTTCTTTGGATGGGTAGACCCTTCATGGCTGGTTTTCTGCACAGAATAATAATAAGATAAATCAATTTCGAATATAAATTCTTGTTCACTGTCTTTCCATTCTTAAAAATGGCGTGAAGTCCATCACTTCCAGGATTTTTCTTCCAGAAACATTCCTGTTTAAAACCCTCACATAAGAGGTGCCTGGGTGGCTCAGTCGGTTAAGCGTCCGACTTCAGCCTGGGTCACGATCTCGCGGTCCGTGAGTTCGAGCCCCGCGTCGGGCTCTGGGCTGATGGCTCAGAGCCTGGAGCCTGCTTCCGATTCTGTGTCTCCCTCTTTCTCTGCCCCTCCCCCGTTCATACTCTGTCTCTCTCTGTCTCAAAAATAAATAAACATTAAAATAAATAAATAAATAAATAAATAAATAAAACCCTCACATAAATTGCAATATAAGTATATAATATATTCTCTACTTGGGGAGGTCACTTCTTCCCTATCCATCTTAGAGAACTATTTTGACAAACAAAATAAAATATTTGTGCTAGTGCCTTGCAAACTGAAAGTACTGTGCTCTTAGCTAGTGTAATTATGTTGCGATTATTTCTTTATAGCATAAGTTGTATTTATACATGTAAATGTATATATGTATATATACATGTATATATAATGTACATATATATAATGTTTGCCCTTCAGGCAAACATTAAAAATAATAAAGACTCATTGTATTGGTTATTTGCTACACTTAACACTATTTGGGGGTGATTGTTTTTCTTTATTAGTTTCCTTGGATACTAGTTTATGGATCACTTGCATTAAGGTGTGAAAACACAGTTGCAGGAAGCCTGGGTGGCTCAGTTGGTTAAACATCCAACTTATGCTCAGGTCATGATCTCATGGCTCATGGGTTTGAGCTCTGCATTGGTCTCTGTGCTGACAGCTTACAGCCTGGAGCCTGCTTTGAATTGTGTCTCCCTCTCTCCCTGCCACATGCTGTCTTTCTCTTTCGAAAATAAATACACATTAAAAAAATGAAAAAGTAAAGAGTTGCCAGGGTTTGACTTAGAACTTTGATTTACATGTGTTACTTACGGCATGAGGACCACACCCTGTGTATGAAACAAACACATACCTCCGGTTGGTTTCAATGTAAAAATGACTTAGGATCAAGAGTACTATAAATGATGTGCAAACAGCAAAGACTAATTAAATTTCTCCAGAATACCTATCCTGTGATTTAAATAAATGGGAGCTCTTACTGCTTAACTCGAAGTTTAGCTGGTTCAGGAACATTCATGTCTTCCGTCTCTGAAATAGCAAAGGTCTCTGAGAGAACACAACATACAGGGGCTTGTTTCTTGGCTTTGTTGTGGGTTCTTTGTGATGTGGAAAATGTTTGGAGTTTCAAGCCCACAGAAAGAATCCTTGAGCTGTCTTTGGGGCAAAAATGGGGTTTTGTTAAAGCTTGGACACAGGACCTGTGGGCAGAAAGAGCTACACAGGGGTTGTGAGGAGTGACTGATTATATACTTGGGAGTTGGGGAAGGTAAAGGCAAGGGGAAGTTTCCAAAAGGATTTTCATATACCAAAGAGACTCACAGGATACTGGAGGTCTAGCTATCGTCAAGCTAAAGTTGTTTTCCCTCTAGCAAAGCATTAAGACAGTTACAAGTTCCTAGAGAAATGTTATAATCTGACTGCCTCAAGTATTTGTTAATGGATTGCAGGTTATAAGGACATTTAATTTTATCCACCATTTCCTTCTGCCTTTATTTTTCATATCGCCTGGATGAACTGATCAAATCTGGAATTGCACCTGGGTTCTTCAACTCAAAGAATAGTTATCTAAACATTGCCAGTCAGTTAATCAAGGAGGGGACTATTTGTAGATATGAAGGAGCACAGTAAATGATTTTAAGAAATACCGTTTAAAATTAAGTTCTTTAAAAGCAGATTTATTTTTTACAATAGAAATTTATAGGGAGCACGAGCTTGAAGCACAATTCTCCTTGAAGAAAGAAAGGCTCACTATGGCAGCCTCTGCCTGCTGGTGAAAGGAGATTGTTAAATCTGGGGGGGGGGGGGTTATGAACCATTGGTAAAATAGTTTGTAGCATGATTATTATCCATGAAAACAGCATTTACACCATAGAATCTGGCAAACCCTACCAGTCATGACTTCTTCTTTCTTTGTTTTTTGGTGGGGGAATAGGATTGTTTTCCTTTTTTGCTTCCAGAAAGCTGGTCATTAAACATGTACCAGCATACTACTGGGCTTAAGTTGCCTCTTCCGTAATAGTTTCTTTCATGAAAACTGAAACTAATTTCTGTATACAACCAATAGATATTAATAAATACTCGACATAGCGAACTGTCCTTGATCTCATTCTACCTTTGTATTTATATAAATAAAAGGGATAGGATGACTTCTTTCATAAAACTACTTTAGTGAAAGGAAAAGGTCTGCTTTCAGGGTCTGGGCAAGACAGGGGAGACACTCCTGCTTTTTTTTTTTTTTTAATGTTTATTTTTGAGAGAGTGCAAGTGGGAGAGGGGCAGGGAGAGGGGGACAGAGGATCTGAAGTGGTCTCTGTGCTGACAGGCAGACAGCAGTGAGCCCAATGTGGAGCTTGAACTCAAGAACCGTGAGGTCATGATCTGAGCCAAAGTCAATTGCCCAACCAAGCCACCCATGTATCCCTAAAAGCTCCTGCTCTGAAAGCTGTATCTTTTTGCTGTTCACTGAGAGGAACATTTGCCTACTGAATTACATGGCTTATATCCTCCATTTTTCTACTTTCAAGGACATTTTGTTATCCTTATTTCCTATTGCTCCTGATTTTCCAGTTCAATTGATCATGTTCTTAGCAATATGTTGCAACAGAGACAATATGACATACTCCTGGCCCCAAAGAAACTCACAGTGTAGTGGAGGTAAATGCAATCACAATTAACTTACATGTAGGTATGCATCGGCCATATTCTAAAAAACAGAGTTAAGGTTGTTTAAAAGGACAATACATACTCTGCAATTGTAATACAATGAAAGTACTATAAGGCAGATAATTTTGTTATTATTGCTAACATAGTAGGATTAACTCTAATATTAAATTTCAGAAAAGGGCATGATTATCTGGTTCTGTTCTAGGACCCTATAACAGCTCAGGGTCTACTTTCTTCAAGCAACTATCGCCCCCAAGTGCTCTACCATTAACATGTGATTTTTATTCACTGGCATAAGATAGTTGCTTGACATCCATGTCTTTTTTTTTTTTTAATGTGTATTTAGTTATTTTGAGAGAGAGAAAGAGTGGTCGAGCAGGGAAGGGGCAGAGAGAGGGAGAGAGAGAGAATCCCAGCCAGTTTCCATGCTGTCAGTGCAGAGCCCAGTGTGGGTCTTGAACCCACAAACTGTGAGATCATGACCTGAGCTGAAATCAAGAGCCAGACCTCAACAGACTCAGCCACCCAGGCACCTCATGTCTTTATTCTCCTCAGCATGAAGGGAAAAAAAATCTCTGTGATTGGTTTATAATGTCCTCAAATTTTACCCATGTAATTGTATTTTTCAGAATTTCCATTTTTTGAAGACTGAATGGTATTCCATCATATGTATATACATCCTTCAATGGACATTTAGGTTGTTTCCACATATTGGCTATTGTAAATAGTGCTGCAATGAACATGGGATTGCAGGGGCGCCTGGGTGGCTCAGTCAGTTAAATGTTTGACTTCAGCTCAGGTCATGATCTCACGGTTCATGGGTTTGAGCCCCACACCAGACTCTGTGCTGAATGCTTGCTCAGAGCCTGGAGCCTGCTTCAGATTCTGTGTGCCCTCACTCTGCCCCTCCTCCATTCATGCTCTGTCTCATTCTGTCTCTCAAAAATAAATAAATGTAAATTAAAAAAAAGAAAAAAAAAGAAAATGGGATTGCAGGTATCTCTTCTAGATTCAGACATTAATTCTTCTGGGTAAACACCCAGAAGTGGGATTACTGGATCATATGGTAATTCTATTTTTAATTTATCGAGGAAACAAAATACCATTTTCCCTAGTGGCTACCCCATTTTGCATTCCCACCAACAGTGTGCAAGAGTTCCACTTGCTCCACATCTTTGAGCATTTGTTGTCTTTTAGGTTTTTTTCCCCAATTTTATTGACTTACTCTCTTAACAATTTTCCTGTATATCCTACAGCAATGTTAGCTGTAGTCATCACGTTGTACATTACATCCCTAGTGCTTATTTATCTTATAACTGGAAGTTTGTACCTTTGCCCACCTTCCTCCAATTCCTCTACCCCAGCCCCCTCCTCTGCCAACCACAAATCTGATCTCTTTTTCTATGAGTTTGTTTTTGTTTTTAGATTCAACATATAAGTGAGATCATACAATATTTTTCACTGTCTTATTTCACTTAGCATAATGACTTTTTCCATTGATTTTGTCAAAAATGGCAGGACT
This sequence comes from Panthera uncia, assembly GCF_023721935.1. Lineage (NCBI taxonomy): Eukaryota > Metazoa > Chordata > Mammalia > Carnivora > Felidae > Panthera > Panthera uncia. Next base: position 49,449,903 of record NW_026057582.1, on the reverse strand, counting down.
TCGTCACTTCTTTCTGTATATATGTACCACAACTTCTTTATCCGTCCATCCACCAGTGGACACTTAAGTTGTTTCCATGTCTTGGCTATTATAAATAAAGCTCCTATGAAGAGGAGGGAGCAGATTATCAAGTTAGTGTTTTGGGATTTTGTGAGAGGGGATATTCCCAGTAGAACTGCTGGATCATATGGCAGATCTATTTTTTAATTTTTCGAGAATCCTCCATACTATTTTCCATAGTGGCTGTACCAGTTTACAATCCCAACAGTATACAAGCTTTCTTTTTCTTCACAACCTTGCCAGCAATTGTTATCTCTTGTCTTTTTCAGGTTTTTTTTTTTTTTATTGAAGTATAACTAACATAAAGTGTTAATTTCTGGTGTACAATATGATTCAACAATTCCATACATTGCTCAATGCTCATAACTATAACTGTACTCTTTTCTTTTTGATGTTTATTTATTTATGAGAGAGAGAGAGAGAGAGAGAGAGAGCAAGCAGGGGAGAAGCAGAGAGAGAGGGAGACACAGAATCTGAAGCAGGCTCCAGGCTCTGAGCTGTCAGCACAGAGCCTGACATGGGGCTCGAACCCACAATGGTGAAATCATGACCTGAGCGGAAGTCAGATGCTTAATCCACTGAGCCACCCAGACGCCCCTGTCTGTACTCTTTTTTTTTTTTTTTTACGTAGAACCAGAGCAATTGTTTATTTTTTTTTCAATATATGAAGTTTATTGTCAAATTGGTTTCCATACAACACCCAGTGCTCATCCCAAAAGGTGCCCTCCTCAATACCCATCACCCACCCTCCCCACCCTCCCACCCCCCCACCCCCCCACCCCCCATCAACTGACAGTTTGTTCTCAGTTTTCAAGAGTCTCTTATGCTTTGGATCTCTCCCACACTAACCTCCTTTTCCCCCCCCTTCCCCTCCCCCATGGGTTTCTGTTAAGTTTCTCAGGATCCACCTAAGAGTGAAACCATATGGTGTCTGTCTTTCTCTGTGTGGTTTATTTCACTTAGCATAACACTCTCCAGTTCCATCCATGTTGCTACAAAGGGCCATATTTCATTCTTTCTCATTGCCACGTAGTACTCCATTGTGTATATAAACCACAATTTCTTTATCCATTCATCAGTTGATGGACATTTAGGCTCTTTCCATAATTTGGCTATTGTTGAGAGTGCTGCTATAAACATTGGGGTACAAGTGCCCTTCTGCATCCGTACTCCTGTATCCCTTGGGTAAATTCCTAGCAGTGCTATTTCTGGGTCATAGGGTAGGTCTATTTTTAATTTTTTGAGGAACCTCCACACTGTTTTCCAGAGTGGCTGTACCAATTTGCATTCCCACCAACAGTGCAAGAGGGTTCCCGTTTCTCCACATCCTCTAGCATCTATAGTCTCCTGATTTGTTCATTTTGGCCACTCTGACTGGCGTGAGGTGATATCTGAGTGTGGTTTTGATTTGTATTTCCCTGATAAGGAGCGACGTTGAGCATATTTTCATGTGCCTGTTGGCCATCTGGATGTCTTCTTTTCAGAAGTGTCTATTCATGTTTTCTGCCTGTATTTTGGGTGTGGATTTGGTGAGCTCTTTATAGATTTTGGATACGAGCCCTTTGTCCGATATGTCATTTGCAAATATCTTTTCCCATTCCGTTGGTTGCCTTTTAGTTTTGTTGGTTGTTTCCTTTGCTGTGCAGAAGCTTTTTATCTTCATGAGGTCCCAATAGTTCATTTTTGCTTTTAATTCCCTTGCCTTTGGGGATATGTCAAGTAAGAAATTGCTACGGCTGAGGTCAGAGAGGTCTCTTCCTGCTTTCTCCTCTAGGGTTTTGATGGTTTCCTGTCTCACATTCAGGTCCTTTATCCATTTTGAGTTTATTTTTGTGAATGGTGTGAGAAAGTGGTCTAATTTCAACCTTCTGCATGTTGCTGTCCAGTTCTCCCAGCACCATTTGTTAAAGAGACTGTCTTTTTTCCATTGGATGTTCTTTCCTGCTTTGTCAAAGATTAGTTGGCCATACGTTTGTGGGTCTAGTTCTGGGGTTTCTATTCTATTCCATTGGTCTATGTGTCTGTTTTTGTGCCAATACCATGCTGTCTTGATGATGACAGCTTTGTAGTAGAGGCTAAAGTCTGGGATTGTGATGTCTCCTGCTTTGGTCTTCTTCTTCAAAATTACTTTGGCTATTCGGGGCCTTTTGTGGTTCCACATGAATTTTAGGATGGCTTGTTCTAGTTTCGAGAAGAATGCTGGTGCAATTTTGATTGGGATTGCATTGAATGTGTAGATAGCTTTGGGTAGTATTGACATTTTGACAACATTTATTCTTCCAATCCATGAGCAGGGAATGTCTTTCCATTTCTTTATATCTTCTTCAATTACCTTCATAAGCTTTCTATAGTTTTCAGCATACAGATCTTTTACATCTTTGGTTAGTTTTATTCCTAGGTATTTTATGCTTCTTGGTGCAATTGTGAATGGGATCCGTTTCTTTATTTGTCTTTCTGTTGCTTCATTGTTAGTGTATAAGAATGCAACTGATTTCTGCACATTGATTTTGTATCCTGCAACTTTGCTGAATTCATGTATCAGTTCTAGCAGACTTTTGGTGGAGTCTATCGGATTTTCCATGTATAATATCATGTCATCTGCAAAAAGCGAAAGCTTGACTTCATCTTTGCCAATTTTGATGCCTTTGATTTCCTTTTGTTGTCTGATTGCTGATGCTAGAACTTCCAGCACTATATTGAACAACAGCGGTGACAGTGGGCATCCCTGTCGTGTTCCTGATCTCAGGGAAAAAGCTCTCAGTTTTTCCCCGTTGAGGATGATGTTAGCTGTGGGCTTTTCATAAATGGCCTTTATGATCTTTAAGTATGTTCCTTCTATCCCGACTTTCTCAAGGGTTTTTATTAAGAAAGGGTGCTGGATTTTGTCAAAGGCCTTTTCTGCATCGATTGACAGGATCATATGGTTCTTCTCTTTTTTTTTGTTAATGTGATGTGTCACGTTGATCGATTTGCGAATGTTGAACCAGCCCTGCATCCCAGGGATGAATCCCACTTGATCATGGTGAATAATTCTTTTTATATGCTGTTGAATTCGATTTGCTAGTATCTTATTAAGAATTTTTGCATCCATATTCATCAGGGATATTGGCCTGTAGTTCTCTTTTTTTACTGGGTCTCTGTCTGGTTTAGGAATCAAAGTAATACTGGCTTCATAGAATGAGTCTGGAAGTTTTCCTTCCCTTTCTATTTTTTGGAATAGCTTGAGAAGGATAGGTATTATCTCTGCTTTAAATGTCTGGTAGAACTCCCCTGGGAAGCCATCTGGTCCTGGACTCTTATTTGTTGGGAGATTTTTGATAACCGATTCAATTTCTTCGCTGGTTATGGGTCTGTTCAAGCTTTCTATTTCCTCCTGATTGAGTTTTGGAAGAGTGTGGGTGTTTAGGAATTTGTCCATTTCTTCCAGGTTGTCCAGTTTGTTGGCATATAATTTTTCATAGTATTCCCTGATAATTGTTTGTATCTCTGAGGGATTGGTTGTAATAATTCCATTTTCATTCATGATTTGATCTATTTGGGTCATCTCCCTTTTCTTTTTGAGAAGCCTGGCTAGAGGTTTGTCAATTTTGTTTATTCTTTCAAAAAACCAACTCTTGGTTTCGTTGATCTGCTCTACAGTTTTTTTAGATTCTATATTGTTTATTTCTGCTCTGATCTTTATTATTTCTCTTCTTCTGCTGGGTTTAGGCTGTCTTTGCTGTTCTGCTTCTATTTCCTTTAGGTGTGCTGTTAGATTTTGTATTTGGGATTTTTCTTGTTTCTTGACCTAGGCCTGGATTGCAATGTATTTTCCTCTCAGGACTGCCTTTGCTGCGTCCCAAAGCATTTGGATTGTTGTATTTTCATTTTCGTTTGTTTCCCTATATTTTTTAATTTCTTCTCTAATTGCCTGGTTGATCCACTCCTTCTTTAGTAGGGTGTTCTTTAACATCCATGCTTTTGGAGGTTTTCCAGACTTTTTCCTGTGGTTGATTTCAAACTTCATAGCATTGTGGTCTGAAAGTATGCATGTTATGATCTCAATTCTTGTATACTTATGAAGGGCTGTTTTGTGACCCAGTATGTGATCTATCTTGGAGAATGTTCCATGTGTATTTGAGAAGAAAGTATATTCTGTTGCTTTGGGATGCAGAGTTCTAAATATATCTGTCAAGTCCATCTGATCCAGTGTATCATTCAGGGCCCTTGTTTCTTTATTGACCGTGTGTCCAGATTATCTACCCACTGCTTTAAGTGGAGTATTAAAGTCCCCTGCAATGACCACATTCTTATCAATAAGGTTGCTTATGTTTGTGAGTAATTGTTTTATATATTTGGGGGTTCTTGTATTTGGCGCATAGACATTTATAATTGTTAGCTCTTCCTGATGGATAGACCCTGTAATTATTATATAATGCCCTTCTTCATGTCTTGTTACAGCCTTTAATTTAAAGTCAAGTTTGTCTGATATAAGTATGGCTACTCCAGCTTTCTTTTGACTTCCAGTAGCATGATAGATAGTTCTCCATCCCCTCACTTTCAACCTGAAGGTGTCCTCAGGTCTAAAGTGAGTCTCTTGTAGACAGCAAATAGATGGGTCTTGTTTTTTTATCCATTCTGATACCCTATGTCTTTCGGTTGGAGCCTTTTAGTTCATTTACATTCAGTGTTATTATAGAAAGATATTGGTTTAGAGTCATTTTGATGTCTGTACGTTTCATGCTTGTAGCGATGTCTCTGGTACTTTGTCTCACAGGATCCCCCTTAGGATCTCTGGTAGGGCTGGTTTAGTGGTGATGAATTCCTTCAGTTTTTGTTTGGGAAGACCTTTATCTCTCCTTCTATTCTAAATGACAGACTTGCTGGACAAAGGATTCTCGGCTGCATATTTTTTTCTGTTCAGCACATTGAAGATCTCCTGCCATTCCTTTCTGGGCTGCCAAGTTTCAGTAGAGAGATCCGTCACAAGTCTTATCGGTCTCCCTTTATATGTTAGGGCACGTTTATCCCTCGCTGCTTTCAGAATTTTTTCTCTTTCCTTGTATTTTGCCAGTTTTACTATGATAGGTCGTGCAGATCGATTCAAGTTACGTCTGAAGGGAGTTCTCTGTGCCTCTTGGATTTCAATGCCTTTTTCCTTCCCCAGATCTGGGAAGTTCTCAGCTATTATTTCTTCAAGTACACCTTCAGCACCTTTCCTTCTCTCTTCCTCCTCTGGAATACCAATTATGCATAGATTATTTCTCTTTAGTGCATCACTTAGTTCTCTAATTTTCCCCTCATACTCCTGGATTTTTTAATCTTTTTCTCAGCTTCTTTTTCCATAATTTTATCTTCTAGTTCTTTACCTATTCTCTCCTCTGCCTCTTCAATCCGAGCCATGGTTGTCTCCATTTTATTTTGCAGCTCATTGATAGCATTTTTTTAGCTCCTCCTGGCTGTTCCTTAATCCCTTGATCTCTGTAGCAAGAGACTCTCTTCTGTCCTTTATACTGTTTTCAAGCCCAGCGATTAATTTTATGACTATTATTCTGAATTCACTTTCTGTTATATTGTTTAAATCCTTTTTGATCAGTTTGTTAGCTGTTGTTATTTCCTGGAGATTCTTTTGAGGGGAATTCTTCCATTTCGTCATTTTGGATAGTCCCTGGAATGGTGCAGAACTGCAGGGCACTTCCCCTGTGCTGTCTTGAAAAACTTGCGTTGGTGGACAGGCCGCAGTCAGACCTGATGTCTGCTCCCAGCCCACCGCTGGGGCCACAGTCAGACTGGTGTGTGCCTTCTCTTCCCCTCTCCTGAGGGTGGGATTCACTGGGGTGGCATGGCCCATCTGGGCTACTTGCACACTGCCAGGCTTGTGGTGCTGGGGATCTGGCGTATTAGCTGGGGTGGATTGGCAAGGTGCACAGGGGTGGGAGGGGCAGGCTCAGGCTCGCTTTTCCTTCGGAGATCCTCTTCGGGAGGGGCCTTGCGGCACCAGGAGGGAGTCAGACCCACCGAGGGAGGGATCCACAGATGCACAGCGTTGGGTGTTTGCGAGGTGCAAAAAAGTTCCCTGGCAAGAACCGGTTCCCTTTGGGATTTTGGCTGGGGGGCGGGCGAGGGAGATGGCACTGGCGAGCACATTTGTTCCCAGCCAAGCTGAGCTCTGTCGTCCAGGGCTCAACAACTCTCCCTCCTGTTGTCCTCCAGCCCTCCCGTTCTCCAAGCAGAGCTGTTAGCTTATAACCTTCCAGATGTCAAGTCCCGCTCACTGCAAACACACTCCATCCGGCCCCTCAGCTTTTGCAAGCCAGACTCCAGGGCTATGCTTGGCCGGTGGGCCGCCCCTCTGCCCTGGCTCCCTCCTGCCAGTCTGTGTAGCGTGCACCGCCTCGCTGCCCTTCCTACCCTCTTCCATGGGCCTCTCATCTGCTCTTGGCCCCAGAGACTCCATTCTCCTAGTCGTCTGGTGGTTTTCTGGGTTATTTAGGCAGGTGTAGGTGGAATCTAAGTGATCAGCAGGATGCGCTTGAGCCCAGGGTCCTCCTACACCGCCATCTTCCCAGGATCCCCCTAGCTGTACTCTTAATCCTTTTTATTTCACCCTTCTCTTCCCCCCCCCTTTTTGCAACTACCAGTTTCCTGTATATGAGTTTGTTTTTTGTCTTTTTTTCCCTTTGTTTATTCATTTCTTTCTTAATTGTCCACATATGAGTGAAATCATATGGTATGTTTTTTTCTGATTTATTTCACTTAGCACTATGCCCTCTAGGCCTACCCATGGTGTTTCAAATGGCAAGATCTTATTCTCTTTCATGGCTTAGTAATATTCCATTGTATGTATATACACCACATCTTCTTTATTTATTCACCTATGGATGGACATTTGGGTTGCTTCCGTAGCTTGGCTATTGTAAATAATGTCGAAATAATCAGGGTGTGTATATTTTTCAAATTAGTATTTTTCAGGGGCACCTCGGTGACTCAGTCAGTTGAGTGTTCAAATCTTGATTTCAGTTCAGGTCATGATCCCAGGATTACAGGATCGAGCCCCACATCAGGCTCTATGTTGAAATTGAAGCCTACTTAAGATTCTCTCTCTTTCCCTCTGCTCCTCTCCCCCACTGCTCACTTGCTCTCTCTCTTAGATAAAAAATAATAGCGTTTTTCATTTTCTTTGGGTAAAAACCCAGTAGTGGAATTAGTGGATCATTTATTAGTGTATAGAAACGCAACAGATTTCTATCTGTTAATTTTGTACTCTATGACTTTACTGAATTCACTTATCAATTCTTATAGTATTATTGGTGGAGTCTTGAGAGTTTTCTATATGTAGTATCATGTCATCTGCAAACACTTAAACCTTTACTGCTTACTAATTTGAATGCCTTTTATTTCCTTTTCTTATCTGATTGCTGCAGCTAAGACTACCGGCAATATTTTGAATGATAGTAGTGGGAGTGGACATTCTTGTCTTGTTCCTGATCTTGGAGGATAACTTTTCAGTCTTTTCCCATTGAGGATGATGTTAGCTGTGAGTTTTGCATAGGTGGCCTTTATTATGTGGAGGTATATTCCCTCTAAACCTACTTTGTTGGGAGTTTTTATTAAGAATGCATGTTGCACTTTGTCAAATGCTTTTTCTGCAACTGTTGAGATAATCATACATCTTGTATCCATAAGTTGTCTTTTTTTTTTATTATTCATAGGTTGTCCTTTTTACTTTGTTGATAGTTTGCTGTGCAAAAGCTCTTCTGTTTGGTGTAGTCCTACTTGTTTATGTTTTATGTTTCTTGTGCTTTAGATGTCATATTCAAAAAGCCATTTGTCAATATTCATGTCAACCAACATTTTTCCTGTTTTCTTCTAGGAGTTTCATGGTTTCAAGTTTTACATTTAAGTCATTAGTGCATTTTGAGTTAATTTTTGTGAGTGGTGTAAGATAGGGGCCTAGTTTCATTCTTTTACATGTAATATCCAATTTTCCCAGCACCATTTATTAAAGAAACTGTCTTTTCTCCATTGACTGTTCCCTCGTCAAATATTAGTTGATATATATATCTTTGGTTTATTTCTGGGCTCTCAGTTCTGTTTGATTGATCTCTTTGTTGTTAAACTACAACCATATTATTTTGATTTTTTATAGTATACTATATACTTTATAGTATAACTTAAATATCAAGAAGTGTAATGACTCCTGCTCTGCTCTTTCTCAGGATTGTTTTGGCTATTCAAGGTCTTTTGTGGTTCCATATACATTTTAGGATTTGTTTTTTTCTAGTTCTATGAATTCCATTGGAATCTTGATAGGGGTTGCATTGAATCTATAAATGGCTTTGGTAATATTGACATTTTAACAATATTAATTTGTCCAATTCATGAACATGGGTTACCATTTGATTTCTTTCATCAGTGTATCATAGTTTTCAGAGTAAATATCTTTCACCTTTTTGGTTAAGTTTGTTTTTAGGTATTTTGTTGTTTTTGACGCTATTGTAAATGGGATCTTTTTTTTTCTTTTTCATATAATTTGTTGGTGTATCAAAACACTACTGATTATGTATGTTAATTTTGTGTCGTGCAACTTTAATGAATTTGTTGATTAGATCTAATGTGTTTTGGTGAAGTTTTTAGAATTTTCTATTTATAAAATCATGTCATTTGCAAATACAGAACATTGTACTTCTTTCTTTCTAATTCTGATTTTATTTTTAATTTATTTTTCTTGCTGATTGCTCTAGCTAGGACTTCCAATACTACGTTGAATAGAAATGGCAAGAGTAGTGATTACCTTTGTCATATTCCTGATCTTAGGGAAAAAGCTTTCAACTTTTCACCATTGTGTATAATAGCTGTGGGCTTGTCATATGTTGAGGTACATTCTTTCTGTACCTAATTTGTTAAGAGTTTTTATCATGAACAGATGTTGAATTTTGGCAAATGCTTCCTCTGTGTCAATTAACATGATCATATGATTTTTTTCTTTTATTCTGTTGTAATACAGCATATTGATTTGTCTGTGTGAAACCATCCTTGAATTCCAAATTCCAAATATAAATCCCACTTGAGCATGGCACATGATCCTTTTTAAAAACCTGCTAAATTTGGTTTGCCTTTGTGGCTTTTTTTTTTTTTTTTTGAGAATTCATCAGGGATATTGGCTTGTAGTTTTCCTATTGAGTCCTTTTCTAGCTTGGGTATCAGGATAATGCTAGCCTTATAAAATAAGTTGAGATCATTCCCCCTTTTTTGAATATTTGGACAAGTTTGAGAAGGATTAACATTAATTCTTTAAATGTTTGGTAAAATTCACCAGTGAAGTCATTTGGTCCTTGATTTTTGTTGTTGTTGTTGTTGCTGGGTGATTTTTCATTACTTATTTAATCTCCATACTAGTTGTGTGTCTGTTCAGACTCCATTTCTTCACAATTTAAAATTGGTAGGTTTTGTGTTTCTAGGAATTTATCCATTTCACTTAGGTTATTCAGGTTTTTTGGCATATAATTGTTCATAGCAGTCTCTTATGACTCTTTTATTTCTGTAGCATCATTTATAATGTCTATATTTTCACTTCTGATTTATTTTAATCCCTTCTTTTTTACCTAGTCTTTTTGAGAGTTGGTCAATTTTGTTTATATTTTGAAAAAAAAACAACTCAATCCATTTTTTTTTCCTTTTTGGAAGGTTTCTTTTCATTTATTTTTGCTCTAATCCTTATTTCCTTCCTTCTGATAATTTTGAGTTTAGTTTGTTTTTCCAGTTCCTTGAGGTATAATGCTGTTTGAGATCTTCTTCTTTAGTGTAGGTCTTTATCACTATGAAATTTATCCTTAGTACTGCTTTTACTGTATACCATAAGTTTTGGTAAGCTTTGTTTTTTTTTTTTCATGTTTCTTAAGGCACTTTGCCATTTCCTTTTTGATTTTCTCTTTGACCCAACAGTCACTCCAGAGTGTGTATATTTTATTTTTTATTTGTATATTTTATTTGTATTTGTATATTTAATTTTCATTCCTTCTTTGATTTCTAGTTTAATTCCATATAGTCAGAACAAATACATGGTATCATTTCAGTTTTCTTAAACATTTTAAACTTGTTTCTTTGACCTAACTTGTGATCTATCCTGGAGAAAGAGCTGTGTGTGCTTGAATAGAATGGATTCTGTTCTTACGGGATGAACTGTTCTATATTTGTCTGTTAGGTCTATTTGGTCTACAGTATTATTTAAGCCCTCTTTTTCCTTATTGATAATCTCTCTGGATTTTCTGTCCGTTATTGAAGGAGGTTATTGAAATTTTATTATTTCATTGCTATCTATTTCTTCCTTAATTGCTGTCAATGTTTGCCTTATATATTTAGGTGCTCTCATATTGGGTGCATATAGGTTTATAATTGTTATATCTTCCTGATAAATTGACTCTTTTATCATTATATAAGGTCCTTTGGGTCTCTGGTGACAGTTTTGATCTGAAGTCTGTTTTGTCTGATATGTGATGTAAGTATAGCTGCTGCTGTTCTCTTTTGCTTACCATTTGTATGGAGTATTTTTTTTTCCATCTCTTCAATTTCAGCCCATTTTCTTAAGTCTAGAGTTCTTATAGATGGTAAAGTTAGGTCTTTTTTTTTTTTAATCCATTCAGCCCCCCAGTGCCTTCATGGACTGGTCTCATAAAGGAGAATATTCTTACCAATCAGCCCAGCATGAGATTCTAGAGGCCTCTACCAACTCTTTCCCTTCCAAGGGAGAAGTAGACAACTTTTGTCTATTCATTCTGTGCTGAGCCAGGGGGCAAGGTCAATGGAACCTACCATCCCAAACTGTTGCTTTTCTTATCCCTGGGCAGGTAGTCTTTGCCAGAACTGTAGGAGCTCCAAATATGGCAACTCAGAAGCCAAAGCTCTTAAAAGCCTCCTCAGAAATGTTGGGGCAATAGACATGTGAACCAATCTCTCCCTCCCTTGGTGAAACTGAAAGTTAGGGAGTCTCTTCCTGATTATACATCATCATTCCAGGAAAGGGTCTCTGGCAGGAAGGTGTCCCAAATCTCCCTACTAGCTTTTGTGAGTGTGGTTTTGCATACTCCCAGGAAATAAGAGCCTTTCAATTTTCTAATTGCTCACAAAGGAAACTTGTCCATTAATTCTTGAATCATTGTGTTTTTCAGGGAATTCTTCCTACCCCACAATGTTTCTGACATTACTTCCTGTACACTCTCAAAATATGGTAAAATGTTGGTAAATTTCCACTGAAGGATAGAATTCCTGAAGTTTTAAGTTAAAAGTGATTATTAACATTAAGGACATATCTATAATTATTTTGAAGAGTCAGTTGTACAAAAGATAGTGGAATAGGAGACTAGAATTTGTTATGATGGATATCATACTGACTTAAAGTAAGCAACTTTCATATTTTTATAAGGCTATTTTATGATAAGGAATAATCTACAAGATAAAGGAAGGAATAAATTAAAACAAGGTACAATGAGATATGATTGTTTTCCAGGCTTAAGCATTGGTTCTTGTGGCTTCATATATAAGCAGAACTACTTGTATGAAGGCTAACACCTTCATTTTTTTTCTGTCTCCAAAGAAAACAAAACAAAACCAAAACCCTTTCTCTGTGTCTCTGTAGAAAACAGTCTCAAAAGACCTTATATAAAGACCTGATGTGACCTATCCTGTTTCACAGAAATCAGGTCCTTTAGACACAAAGTATAAAATGTATTTGGATGATCAGGACAGTAAGTTCTTTCTGGGGGAAGAAAATTAAATATTTCTACAAGTTGTTATGGTGACTCTAATGGGTCCTCATTGATAGGTGTGAGGAGTTTGGTAGGAGATCGACTGGAGAAAAAAAAATGTTGTCTGAGACTTTCTGAAGATTACTGAGACAGGCCAGTAGTCTGTGTTTATACTGCTGCCTCAAGAACTGGGAGCCTATCAGGATATTTAGAACAACAAATGCTTGTGGAAGCTACACTGCTTCATTATTCCATTTCTCAATCAGATCTCAAGAGGTTTTCTTTCCCTCATTCACTCTAGTAGATATTTTATTGTCTTTAGTCTAGGCTGTGGGCAAAATTGTGGTGGTTGTCCTAAAGGCCAGAGGGCTTGCTGACTTTGTCATAACTTCTTCTAGGTCTTAATATATATTTGGCTCACAGAAGACACCCCCCAAAAGGTTGCACCACTCCTCTCTTCCAATAAACGTTTCTATTTGAATTAAATTATTTGAATATTGTTTACCAATGTTAAATCACCATTCCAAAGATTCATTTAAGGCTTCCAATTTTCCCCCAATTTTAAAAATATTCAATCTGTTCATATATTCACAAAACCATTTATGCCACAGAAAAAGGAATGCTCTAATAATTTTTTAAAGTTTCTTTATTTTGAGAGAGAGAGAACAAGCAGGGGAGTGGCAGAGAGAGGAAAAGAGAGAATCCAAAGCAGGCTCCACACTGTCAGCACAGAGCCCAATGCAGAGCTCGAACTCATGACCCTGGGATCATGACCTGAGCTGAAATTAAAAGTCAGACGCTCAACTGACTGAGCCGCCCAGGCACCCCACTCTAATAATTATTCTCACCTGCCTTGAGCTGGTATATGAAGGTGGTGAAAAGAGAAGTAATTTCCCAATGAATATGTATTATGGCAGGTTCAGGAAAACATATTTTTAGCACCTTGATAATATACAAAATGGCCATGCATTTGCATGAGCGTTTTGCAAAGAGAGGAATTTAAAGAATGCAAGCACAAGGAAGTGAATGAAATTTCAAACAAATAAGGAATTTTAAAAACAAAAAACACATTTGGTAATAGAATGAGCCTTAGCAATTTACTATGAAACTTGAACGTTTTTTAATTGAATAAAGGTGGTTTTAGAAGCTTACTGAGAATGTTTTAGTTTGTAAAACTCAACTCATATTTAACTCAACAATTCACATGACCACATTATAAGAAGGGTAGAAATGACTGCTGCTGGCCCTTCCCCACCAATGAGGAAGTTCTTTCCCAGCTCAATTCAGAAAACCCTTTACCCTATTTTCACCAGAATTCCACCCCAGCCATGCTTCTAAAGCTTTATGTGCATAAAAGTAACCTGGGAATTTTGATGAAATGAAAATTCTGATTACGAAGATTAGATAAATATGAAGTAGAGTCTGAGACTGTACATTTCTAATGAGCCCTCAAATGAGGCTGATGCTGCTTATATTCAGAATTAAAACAAACAAACAAAAAACACACTGATGCCTGTTTCCTACAGCCAGAGTTTGTGATCTAGTCTATAGAAAGAGGGCCTGGACATTTGGAGTTTTAAATTTCCCCAGGGCAAAGTTTTAGAAGCACCATTTTAGAGCAAGACATGTTTAAATTTCCTCATCAGAAAGCTTGTTAAAATACCTGTTGCCAAGCCCTACCCAGACTCACTAGAGCTGAATCTCCAGGAGAAAGGCCTGGAAAGCAATATATTTAACAGTGATTGCTTCACATTAGAAAAGATTGGTAAACAGCATCCTGGACCAGTCATGGAGGCCAAGTATGTGATGTATAGTATTGGCCTAAAGGGTCATGATCCGTTTTTACACCAATCACTCTGTCCTAGGAGGAAGCATCATATCGTGTAATTCTTTACACCTTTGTGGAGGATTGTTAAAAAAGAGAATCGGTTCTTCAAAGCAATGGAAGAGAGTGAATAGTCACTCTGAGACTTATTGTGAGTTAGGGAGGCTGCCTCTTAGTTTGTGCCTATTAGAGTTAACCTCCCAATGCAGGATTTTTCATGTATGTGTTTTTGCTATTTTTGTAAGCATATGTTATATGTGATATTTAAATTTTGGGTTTTTTTTCTCTTTTAAATATATACTTAGTGATATTTAAATTTTGTGTATTCTCATTTTCTGTCTTCTTTTGGCCTGCAAATTGTCTGTAGAGGGGTTTTCAATCAAGTCACTTTTCAAGAATCTAGTGATGTTGATGCTGATTCAAGTGTGTGCATATATAATATAGAAATGTGGTTTCTTAGCAAATATCCTTTAAGATTTTCAATTAAAACAATACAAGTAAGAGACACTGCTAAAACTAAAAGTTATCACTGTGTTCGTGTTGAGAAACAGGCTCTGTTCTTCTTCTTTTTTTTTTTTTTAATGTTTATTTATTTTTGAGAGAGAGAGAGACAGAGCATGAACAGGGGAGGGTCAGAGAGAGAGGGAGACACAGAATCTGAAACAGGCTCCAGGCTCTGAGCTGTCAGCACAAAGCCCGACGCGGGGCTCGAACTCACGGACCGCGAGATCGTGACCTGAGCCGAAGTCGGCCGCTTAACCGACTGAGCCACCCAGGCGCCCCAAAACAGGCTCTGTTCTAAAGCACAAAATATCTCTTCACCACCAAGATAAGTAGACTTGTCCCATAGGCATTGAAAATATTGGGTGGATTGTACAAACACCATTCTTTCGCCACTGATTGTTTAAAAGGTGCAGAAGTGTGAGACTCGGTTTCAAGGCAACACTAGTTTTGTGGAAATCCCTCTTTTGCTCTAATTATGTTTTTTTTTCCTACATTAGACGGCATATGAAGGATATTCTGTTAGCATAAAATGTGATTGGTATGACATTTTGAGTGCTTTAGTTACAAGATGAGGAGAGTTAGTTGCCATTTGGTATTTCTACCTTTCTTTCAAAGCACTGTCCACTCAGGAGCAGTCCTGGTGGTAGGGCAGAAAACCAAAACAAAACCGGGAGACATACAAGGAAATACTGTCTCCACCCTCCTCCTTCCCCGCCCCGCCCCCCAACCATACCCTTGATATTTTGTTTCACTTCCCTCCATCTGAGCATATATCAACTCTCCTGAGGATACAGGAAGAACAGCTTATTTTTCCCTGTGGGTCACATGGAAAGGTACTTTGTTCACAGCTGTACACTAATGTTTAAATAGTGGGTGGCAAGTAACAGTTCAATAAATACTTCTTCAATGAACAAATTTGTTCATTCAATTTCCTTAGCTGAACTGAATTAATCTTGTGGGGAAAGGGTTGTGGAATATTTTTTCATATGTCATTTTATCCATCCATCTCATTTGCCACTTTCTTCAATCATCCTCCCTTATATCTAAGACAGCCAGGTTGCTTAAAATAATTCTCTGCCTTCCACTAACCCCTCCCTTCTTGATTTGAGTTTGAAAACTTTTCTTTTCCTTGTTAGTTCTGTTTTTCCTTCTGCTTAAACGTATGTGGTAAACAAAATGTCTCAATATTGGATCCAGATCTCTTTGTGATGTGGTACAGTCATTTTGTAGGGAGGAGATGTCTTGTAAAATTCCCTAGGCAAAGTATAAAATGCAGTCTTTGACAAGAACAAATATGAATAAAATATGCAGTCTGAATAATTTCTAAAAGCTTTTATAATTTTTAGACATATTGGTTATCCAATTTTACAAGAAATCTCCCTGTATGTTTAATCCACTGATACAGACTATAATTGCATTCTAAAATACTGACACTGTGCTAATTTTTCCATATACCCCACAGAAAAATTTCCAAAAACTTGAATAAAAAATTTTGGAGAATATCTTCAATTGTAGAAAGCTTAAGTGGTTGAGTATACCACAATGTTGTAACCCTACTATATGTAATGGGTATTCTCTCAAGCACTTTGTACATTTAACAATTCATGGTATAGCTGTCAAGTTAAGGTCTCCATCGTGAGAGAATCCATCCTAGCTAATTCAAGCAGGATTCATTAAATCATATTATCCCACAGAATCTCTGAGGAGACCAAGGATTTAATTTTGACATGTAATTCAGATTATACCCCCAGGTCAGTCTAGAGGATACAGGCGTGGCATTCACTCTGCGAGTGCTGCCCTTGGAAACAAACATTTCTTGCCATCCTCACCACAGTGATTCTTCAGGGAACTTCTTTCCTCAAGTCATTCTTTTCAAAATCAAAGTTGCACACAAATGTATCTTGTTGGAAAGGCCCAGGTCACATGCCCACAGTCACTTGCAAGAAAAGCTGGGTGAGATTTCTGTCTTTCTAGAAAGGTGACCCATATCATGTAAAGTCCCACAGCTAGAAAGACTGTCTAAAAGAATATGGGAAGACAGGAATGTCCATTACAGCAAATGTTAGAACCACCATGTTACAGATGAAGAACTAAGGCTCAGTGACTTTCTCAAAATTCCACAGCAAAAACTGACTTCGAACTCAGTTCTACCTGGTTCCAAAGCCTGAAGCCTTTGTGCTTTTTGCAGCAATGTCTTCTGTATGCAGCATTTTATCACGATGATTTTTTAAAATCAGATAAAATTGACATATAACATTGTATTAGTTTTAAGTGTATAATATTCATCACCATAGTTATGAGCTGTTTTTTTCCTCTTGTAATGAGAACTTTTAAGATCTACTCTTCTAGTAACTTTGAAATATATGACACAATATTGTTAACTACAGTTATTATGCTTACATTACATCCTCAGGACTAATTTATAGTGTAACGGGAAGTTGATACCTTTGGACTACCTTCACCTATTTCACCCAACCCCACCTCTGGTAACCACCAATCTGTTTTCTATATCTATGAGCTCTGTTTTGTTTTGTTTTCGATTCTACATATATGTGAGAACATACAGTATCTGTCTTACTCTGTCTGGCTTATTTTATTTAGCATAATGTGCTCAAGTCTATCCATGTTATGGCACCTTGCAGGATAATCTTCTGTATCCATATACCACACTAAATTTTCTTTATTCACTTATCTTTTGATGAACACAGCCTGTTTCCATTTCTTGGCTATTGTAAATAATGCTCAATAAACATGGAGGTGCAGAGGTGTTTCCGAGATAGTGATTTATTTTCAGATAAACACCCAGTAGTAGAATTGCCAGTTCATATGGTAGTTTTATATATATATATATATATATATATATATATATATAACTTTCTTTTGAGGAATCTCCATACTGTTTTCTGAAGTAGCTATATCAATTTATATTCTCTCAAACAGCGCACAAGAGCTCACTTTTCTGTCTATCCTTACCAACACTTGTTCTTTCTTGTCTTTTTGATAATATGCAATCTAATGGGTATGAGGTCAGCTCTCATTGTTTTGGTTTTCATTTCCCTGATGATTAGTGACATTGGACACATTTCATGGAGCTGTTGGTTGTTTGTACGTCATCTTTGGAAAAATGTTTATTCACATCCTCTGCCCATTTTTTAATTGTTTTTGTTCTACTGAGGTGTAGAAGTCCTTTAGATATTTTGTGTATTAACCCCTTATCACATATGTGGTTTGCAAATATTTTGCCCCTTTTGGTAGGTTACTTTTTCATATTGTAGAGGGTTTCTTCTGCTAAACGGAAGCTTTTTAGTTGGATGCAGCCCCACTTGTTCATTTTTGCATTTGTTGCCTTTGCTTTTCATGTCAAATCCAAGAAATCTTTGCAAGGGCCAACCCTAACCCTAACCCTGAGGAGGGAGAGAGAGAAACTGGGGAAGAGGGAGAGAGACATTGACTTTTAAAAATTGGCTCAGTGATCAGGGAGGCTGGCAAGTCCAAATCTCCAGGAGGTTGGAGACTCAGGGAAGAGCAAATGTTATAGTTCAAGTCCAAAGGCCTTCAGGCTGAAAAGACAGGGAAAGCCTATGTTGCAGTTTGTCTGAAGACCATCTGCTATCAGAGTTCCCTCTTGTTCAGAGAAGTTCAGTTTTCTGTTCTAGTCAGGACCTCAACTGATTGAATAAAGCAGATCATCCTTCATAATGTGGGCCTCATCCAAAGTCCACTTACTTAACACCCTCAAAGAAACATCCAGAGCACATATCTGGGCACCATGACTCAGTCAAGTTAAGTTAAAATGAATGATCACAATGTGTCACAGATGTTATGATGTGCTTCTCTACATCCTATTGACACAGAAATTTCAAAACAATTAGCTAGCATTAGTTAGGATTAACTGTGAGACACATACACACACACACACCCCTACCTCATTCTTTTGTGTTTGGAATTTCATTTTACCAAATTTGGAGGTGTGAAAAAAAATTACTATATTTAGGAAAGTTGGCTTTATCTGGTCTCAAGTACTTATTGATGATAAATAATTAGAAGTGGCTGTCATTGGAAGCTAAGTTGGAACATAAATACAAAATATTATTGGTTAATTTTCTTTGAATGTGCTTATACTATTTCTGAGATACTTCTATAATACTGAATACACTTTAAAACTATACTTATGCATCATAGGGAAAATAAAAGAAATTTCTAGATGAATACCCAACAAGTAATAGATATTAATTACAAATTTTCCCTATATATATGTATCCTCAGTATCTGTTTCTTAATTCAAATCAACACAAATGTACATTATAATCTAAATTGGCTGGATATCCATACATACCTTTTAAAATTAATTTTGAAGTCATAAACTTTTTAAACTATAAAAGATAAAATAATTTTCATTAGCACATATTTAAAAGTGTTCTTCTTAAAACTAGTGTGTTTTATTCTAACTCATAAAGTGGATTCTAATGATCTACAAAGCAAAACATTTGCCAGATGTGAATGAAAACAGGCAAAGATTGTTCCCCTGCTCACTCCATTTCCATCAGAGCTAAATGGGATTTTGAGATTTCTCATTTATAAAATGAGTTTATAGAATGAGGTAAACATGATTTTTAAAATATATTTTTCTTTTCTTAAAATTTTTTTAATGTTTATTTATTATTGAGAGAGAGAGAGAGAGAGCTCGCAAGTGGGGAAGGGGCAGAGAGAGAGGGAGACACAGAATCCAAAGCAGGCTCCAGGCTCTGAGCTGTCAGCACAGAGCCCAACGAGGGGCTGGAACTCGTGCTATGAGATCAAGACCTGAGCCAAAGTCAGATCCTTAACCAGTTGAGCCACCCAGGTGCCCCTAAAATATATTTTTCTAAGTGTGAAAAGAAGTCATTGCAATAAGCCTATTTCTTTAATAGTTATTGTGTCTGTTATAGTAACCATATATTAGACTTTCAAAATAATTATTTCTGCTTTTCATTTTTTTCCTAGACCTCACTGGAAAAAGGGCCTCTTAGAAGTTTGAGAAAGCCATTAGATTTTCCTAAAATATTACACACACACCCCAAAAAGAAAGAAAACTTCATTGAATCAAGAGGAAAAATACTATATTTAGAATTTAAAAAATAGAACGCATTTTTTATTTTTTAGAAGAAAAAATTATTCATCTAGAACACCCCAGAAGAAAATATTTTTAGTAGACTAGATTTGTTAATATAGAGAGTTAAATACTGAATGGCTTAGTTATTCTTTTCTCCGCCCCCCCCCCCACTTTTTTTTTTAATGTAGGAAGTCTGGGTGGGAAGAATCTACCTTCTCACTACTATTACCCAATGGAAAATTTAGAACCCTTTTCATTTAATGGGGCATGAACAGAGCAAGTAATTATATACTTGGTTTTTGCCTATCATTAAAATCTCTGTCAAATGTGAAAAGCACAGAAGAGTCAATTTATGGCTATGATTATCTATACATAGATGCAATTGACAGGCCTACATATAGAATAAGTTATAAAATTTTAGAGCGCAATTAGATTCAAAGTACTCCTTCACCAAAATACATAATGTAGTATTCTAAGCATATAATTATGAGATTGAGGCAAATTTACAATATTGGCATTTGGATAAAAGTCCTTCATCGCAGAGAGAAATTCCAAGTGCCAACAAACTCAGTATTTTACTGTTGATTTCAATGTGTATGTCTGATGCTTTACATTTATACTGTGTTTAACCATCTCCTTTTCTTTGCTGTCAACTTACTTTAAAAAAAAAAGTTATAAAGAAAAAAAAAATTCCTTCCCAAATCATGGGATCTCTTTTCAAAAGTTGTTCTACAAGTCAAGTAAGAAAGATAAACATTTTTTAGTGATATAAAACAGATAAATATCGTTAGAACCAAGGTGGTTTTCCAACTGAATACACAAGCTGGTAATATTTCCAGTAACATATCTGAGAACTATCAAGAGAGGAAAACAAAACAGAGCAACAAGAACAATAAAAAGACAACAAGAGTCTACAAGAGACTCATCTTAGATCTGAGGACACCTTTAGATTGAGAGTGAGGGGATGGAGAACTATTTATCATGCTCCTGGAAGCCAAAAGAAAGCTGGAGTAGCCATACTTATATCAGACAAACTAGACTTTAAATTAAAGGCTGTAACAAGAGATGAAGAAGGGCATTATATAATAATCACAGGGTCTATCCACCAGGAAGAGCTAACTATTATAAATGTCTATGCACCAAATACCCGAGCCCCCAGATATATAAAACAATTACTCATAAACATAAGCAACCTTATTGATAAGAATGTGGTCATTGCAGGGGACTTTAACACCCCACTTACAGAAATGGATAGATCATCTAGACACACAGTCAATAAAGAAACAAGGGCCCTGAATGATACATTGGATCAGATGGACTTGACAGATATATTTAGAACTCTGCATCCCAAAGCAACAGAATATACTTTCTTCTCGAGTGCACATGGAACATTCTCCAAGATAGATCATATACTGGGTCACAAAACAGCCCTTCATAAGTTTACAAGAATTGAAATTATACCATGCATACTTTCAGACCACAATGCTATGAAGCTTGAAATCAACCACAGGAAAAAGTCTGGAAAACCTCCAAAAGCATGGAGGTTAAAGAACACCCTACTAACGAATGAGTGGGTCAACCAGGCAATTAGAGAAGAAATTAAAA
>NW_026057582.1:49371984-49424094 GCF_023721935.1 Panthera uncia | reverse complement strand
AACTAAAAGGCAACCAACGGAATGGGAAAAGATATTTGCAAATGACACATCGGACAAAGGGCTAGTATCCAAAATCTATAAAGAGCTCACCAAATCCACACCCGAAAAACAAATAACCCAGTGAAGAAATGGGCAGAAAACATGAATAGACACTTCTCTAAAGAAGACATCTGGATGGCCAACAGGCACATGAAAAGATGTTCAACGTCGCTCCTTATCAGGGAAATACAAATCAAAACCACACTCAGATACCACCTCACGCCAGTCAGAGTGGCCAAAATGAAGAAATCAGGAGACTATAGATGCTGGAGAGGAGGTGGAGAAACAGGAACCCTCTTGCACTGTTGGTGGGAATGCAAATTGGTGCAGCCGCTCTGGAAAACAGTGTGGAGGTTCCTCAGAAAATTAAAAATAGACCTACCCTATGACCCAGCAATAGCACTGCTAGGAATTTATCCAAGGGATACAGGAGTATTGATGCATAGGGGCACCTGTACCCCAATGTTTATAGCAGCACTCTCAACAATAGCCAAATTATGGAAAGAGCCTAAATGTCCATCAACTGATGAATGGATAAAGAAATTGTGGTTTATATACACAATGGAATACTACGTGGCAATGAGAAAAAATGAAATATGGCCTTTTGTAGCAACATGGATGGAACTGGAGAGTGTGATGCTAAGTGAAATAAGCCATACAGAGAAAGACAGATACCATATGGTTTCACTCTTATGTGGATCCTGAGAAACATAACAGAAACCCATGGGGGAGGGGAAGGAAAAAAAAAAAAAAGGTTAGAGTGGGAGAGAGCCAAAGCATAAGAGACTGTTAAAAACTGAGAACAAACTGAGGGTTGATGGGGGGTGGGAGGGAGGGCAGGGTGGGAGGGAGGGCAGGGTGGGTGATGGGTATTGAGGAGGGCACCTTTTGGGATGAGCACTGGGTGTTGTATGGAAACCAATTTGACAGTAAATTTCATATATTAAAAAAAAAAAAAAAAAAAAGACAACAAGAACGCTCCTCTTTGCATGAATTGTACCTGCCTTACTTAGCATAGTTGGTAAGATATCCACATTTTTAGGTTTTCTATGAATGCTGGTGTACATTCTTCTGCAACAAAGAAACTTTGATCTTGGAATAATTCAAACGAGGAAGGGGGAAGTGTGTTGGAAGTAAATAGTCTTCCTAAATAAACTTTGTGTATTATGTAGAAGAAACTGCCTTTGGAGCTAAGTAGCTGGAATATCCCACTTCTCATCATGGTCATTTTGACTACTGTTGATTTGTTTTGCATCCCTGTAGCCACTTTTATTCCACTACCTGAATGATACAATTAAAATGACTCATCTGTGTGTTTCTTAAATAGATGATGCTGATTGTATTTTGAATTTAGTGATGAAATTTCATTATGTACCATTACTTGAAATGTTGGTAAAAAGTTATGTTTATAGAGGCTAGTTGGGTGTTTTGGAAAAAAAGAAAAATTTGATATAAGTAATTGTGTTAGTTGAGGCTGCTGTAACAAGTAACCACAGATTGGGTGAGTTGAACAACAAAAATTTATTTCTCACAGTTCTGTTTACTTGGAAGTCCAAGATCAGGGCTCTGGCAGATCTGGTATCAGGTGAGTACATTCTGCCTGGTTTGTAGACAGCCCTGGTATCATTGTACCTTCTCATCAAAAAGTGAGAGAGAGTATGTGCTAGCGTTAGTCACATCACCCTCTTATAAGGACACTAATCCCATTCATGGAGGTTCTACATCATGACCTAATTCCCTCCCATAGCCCCCACATCCTATTACAATTATACAGGGGGTTAGGATTTAAACATAGGAATTTGGGGAGATGAAAACATTCAGTCCACAGTAGATAATTATACTAATGGGTGACTAAGATTTATTAAAACTGATTGTAAATACTAACTAAACTCTAAAAAGGTACTGCCCATAGTAGAGCAAATATATTTCCTATAATACTCAGAAAGTACAGTTTGTTGTGGGGCGCCTGGGTGGCTCAGCTGGTTGAGCAACTGACTTCAGCTCAGGTCATGATCCCCCAGTTCGTGGGTTCAAGCCCCACATCAGGCTCTGTGCTGACAGCTCAGAGCCTGGAGCCTGCTTCAGATTCTGTGTTTCCCTGTCTCCCTGCCCCTCCTCCCTCAAAAATAAATAAACATTAAAAAACATTTAAAAAGGGGTGCCTTGGTGGCTCAGTCAGTTGAACATCTGACCAGCTCAGGTCATGATCTCATGGTTAGTGGGTTTGGATCCAGCATCGGGCTCTGTGCTGACAATTCAGATCCTGCTGGAGCCTGCTTTGGATTCTATGTCTCCCTCTCTCTCTCTGCCCCACCCCTGCTGTGCTCTGTCTCTCTCTGTCTCCGAAAAATGAATAAATATTTAAAAACATTTTTTTTAATTTAAAAACAAAGTACAATTTGTCTTAGTTGTTTTATTCTGGGGTGCCTGTGTGTCTCAGTTGGTTAAGCATCCAGCTCTCAGTTTCAGCTCAGGTCACGATCTCACAGTTGGTGGGTTTGAGCACCACATCAGGCTCTCCACTGACAGTGAGAGCCTGATTGGGACTTCTCTCTCCCTTTCCCTAGCTTGCTCTCTATCTCAAAAATAAGTTTAAAAAATTTTAAATTGTTTTATCCTATTTTATGTTACATATACTATATATTATGTAATTATTACATACAATAAATATACATTAGATTTTTAGGTTAAAATACAAGTTTACATTATATACCTTTATGTACTTATTACTTTAGGATTCTCTGTCTTGACTGGGTTTTAATTTTTTTTTTAACATTTCTTCATTTTCGAAAGGCAGAGAGAGAGAGAGAGACAGAGTGAGAATGGGGGAGGGGCAGAGAGAGGGAGACACAGAAACAGAAGCAGGCTCCAGGTTCTGAACTGTCAGCACAGAGCTGGATGCGGGGCTCGAACTCACAGACTGTGAGATCATGACCTGAGCCGAAGTCAGCCACTCAACCAACTAAGCCACCTAGGCGCCCCTTGACTGGGTTTTAAATGAACTGGCAAATAGAATTTATATTTTCTCTCTCTACTTTCACTTCATCACTAAGTAAATATATAAATAATGCCTTCATGTGTGGAGAAGGTACCTTACTGAAGATAGCTAGAAACATGTTTAAAGCGATGTGTTCTTGTCATTTTTTTTGCTTTTCTAAATTCTCACAGGCATAGTTAATTTTTAAGTTTCTCATCAAATGTGTAGTAGAACAACAACTAAAAATAATTATTGTTTGACCACATTAGTATATTCTGGCCCTATTAATTAACTGGACATTATATTTCACTTTTCAATGTCAATTCAAAAACAATAATAAAAATAAACAGGTTTTGGCTTCTCCATTTGGCTTAGAAATGAATTTGCCATTTTCTCAAATAGCATTAGCAGTAGGCCTTAAATAAAAGTCATTTCTAGGTAAGTGCTTGTCTCTTACAAGTCACTTAAGAATTAGATACAACACATTTGTCAGTTAAACAAAACCTTTGTGTACATCCCCCCTGAAGTCAGCAATGGAAATACTTCATCATGATCAGGAGCCAGAGTGTAAGAGGAACACAAAAACGCTGGGCTAAACCTGCCCCAAGGAAGGAAAGTTTTGTTTTGTTTCTGAATTCTCACAGAGGGGACTGATGAGTTAGCCCCTGGAAGAGGCAGTGATTCCATTATTTCTCGGACACTGGAAACCTACTTGGCTGCTTGTAATTAGAATAATCTTGCTGCTATGATTATTTGTCAGTGAAAGACAGGCCCTGTGGATTCATCTGTGTGCCCTGCTACAACATACTGCTCATGCACCCTGGTGATAACGTCTTTGAAAAGTGTCTTTCTCATTGCAAAATTCTAGAGGGAAAAGCAGTTTATATTTCATTTATTCATCTATGCTTTTGTATTGAAGTTCTTTTTTAGAACTTGGATTAATGGCTTGAAAACTGCATCTCAGCATTTGTCCTCATGTCATTGGATTGTCTAGAGGGACACCTTTTAAGTAGGGCTACATTTTACTGACACACTTGCAAGATCTAATTTTCCGTTTTTCCTACATTGGGAGTAGATCAGATGAGAAGATTACTTTTCCAGTCTTTCTGAGCTTTTCAAAACCTAGACTCTTTGTGTGTTTTTTGGTTCTTATTGTTTTGCTGTGTCCAATTCTGATCTTTACTTGAAGCTCTCAGCTCCCAATTGTGTATTTTTTAATGTACTCATACCAACAGAAAAATAATCATACTGAAGTGGCAAAAATTCTGCAAGTATTGTATGACAGAATATATTTCTCTAAAAAGGAAAATCAACAGGGACACCTGGGTGGCTCAGTTGGTTAAGCATCCAACTTCTGCTCAGGTCATGATCTCATGGTTTGTGGGTTTGAGCCCCACATCGGGCTCTGTGCTGACAGCTCAGAGCCTGGAGCCTGCTTCAGATTCTGTGTCTCCCTCTCTGTGGCCCTCCCCTGCTCGTGCTCTCTTTTCTCTCAAAGAATAAATAAACATTAAAAAAAAAGGAAAATCAATATTTAAGTGGGAATATGTGTGTCAATGATGCTTTGTCTGATGATATGCTCCACCCAGACCTGGGTTAAATTATTTGTCCCTCAGAAGGCCACTTTTTTTCCTGCTTCTTTTACCTCTCTGATTTTTATTTACACCTGTGTTTGTCCTTCAAACTTTCAAAAATGTGTACTGTATGACTCCTAATCTCCTGATACTCCAACTGACCAGATCTATGAAGAAAGATTAAAAATAGCATATATACCCACTTGCACGCAGAGCCATTGGGAAGATGTTGCTTGCACATTGTGCATTTATCTTTGTTTCTGTGAGGAAGGCTCTTTGTCAGAGCTCATTTCCTTCATGCCTAGAACAACAGCATCGGCACCTCAATATTCTTTCCAAATTAGCCCAGCTCTAAGCAGAGAATATAACTTGCTGAGTGTGCAGAAATTCTGTCAAATACTTAACTCCACTCAACAGTGCTAACATTTTTGAAATTCAGTTACCTTGGTCCCTGGGAATAGGGGACCTATTATGATCCAGTAAGGAATAACATCTTTATCTTGACTTTGTAGACCTTTTCATTATTGTTTTATTTTTTAATGACTTAATATTGTGTAAGATGGTCTACTCTAAATCAGTCTTCAGCTGATGATGTTTTAGGACACTATTGGTTCTCTAATTGGTTTCTTTAAGGTTGTTGGGGACTTACCTTTCCATATATAAAGCATCCAAACAATTTGGTTCTGGTTTTCGAAAGGTATTGATTAGAAAACAGTGACCAGACAGACCTTTTGTTTTTCAATAATCCTGTGTCAACAGTAATTCTGTTGAAGATGTTTGGTATTTTTTCCTCCCCTTCAGAGTTATATATTCAGTAGACTGGGGGTTCAGTACTCTTGAGAAGAGACAGCTAGCTTGAAGAAACATGCTGAATTCATTTATCCAGCATATGTTTACTGAGTATCTTCTAATCTGTATTATTTGCTGTGAAAATACTGAAAAGACATTGGAGAACAGATTGGGTTATTGCCTTTATGAGATTAGAGTCCAGTGGAGGATGTAGACATTAATATTTGCAATGTCTGAGGGCACCTGTGTGGCTCAGTCGATTGAGCATCTTTCTCTTGGTTTCGGCTCAGGTCGTGATCTCATAGTTCATGAGTTCAAGCACCATATTGTACTCTGCACTTAGAGTGCAGAGCCTGCTTGGGATTCTCTCCCTCTCTTTCTGTCTTTCCCTCCCCCCCCCACCCCCTCCAACCCTCAGCTGTGTGCTTTCTCTCAAAATAAATAAACTTAAAAAGAAATTTTCAATTACTTTTGATGAACTAAATTATTTCCATGGAGGTGGGAGTGCTGACTAGTCCCAGGCCTGGAAAGATTTCCTAAGGAATTAGGAGAAGAAGGAATTTACAGTTAGTGTGGGGAGAGGACCATTCTAGGCCTAGGGAACAGCATATGTAAAGGTTCTGATATGGGAAGAACGTGGCCTCTCATGAAGGGGAAGGAAAAGATGATAAAATCCAAAAGTTACTAAAAGAAGTATTTTTTTCTCTGATTCCAATACCAACTTGTAAGAATTATACAGAAAAAGAAATCCTGAAAGAGATAAACTTATTAATATTCATAAACTGAATTACAGAAACCAAATCCATTTGTGAGAGCCTTATAAATTTTGATTTAGTTCAAGTTCTGCATCAACTCGATTTAGTAAACTGTTTTTCAACACTGTTGCTTTGACTTTCCTACTTGTTAAAGGGCATTTCAGTTCCCACCCTCAGCAATCTGAACTTGTTACTCTTAATAGCTTGTCATACAGTTCAATCTACAGCAAACTAAAAGCTAAATCAATCTTATCTATTTGTCAAAGAATTTACCACCAAAATAAGGTGGGGAAGTTCTGTATCCATATCCTTTTATGTTCTATTTCTTTTCCTTTCATCATCTTCTAGTAAATATTTTCACTTACCAACACTGCCTTTGGTTTTCACCTGAGGTTTCTACTGTTAACCTTTACTTTGCCTAGTCTGCTGCTGCTTTCTAACTATCTTAGCTTCTCAGATCATTCTGGAGGGAAAAATCTTTCCAAGTCGTTTCATTGTCCCTGCTGCTTAGCACAGTCCCTGGGACATGTTAGATATTTAATAAATACACTCTTAATTTTTTTTTTAGAAATGTCATTGAAAACTCTCCCTTCCTATTTTCTTTTGGGAGGGTTATCTAAAGGGGACTCCATAAAGGCAGACATGTTTTTGTTTTCGTGTCTGGTTTATACCTACTCCTTAGAATGGTATCTAGCACATAATAGGCATTCTATAAATATTCATTGAATTAATGATTTAATAAATATTCATATTTTCTAAAGCATTGTATATGAATTCAAAAAACTTGAATACTGATGGTAGTGTAATAGAATTATATCAAACAATATTTTAAGGCAAAAGTTAACATGACATGAAATTTACTTCCAAATACTTGCCTGTTATTTAGCAAACTATGGGCAGTGTAATTTTTCTAGTACTGGTACATATACCTGATGTAGTGGAGGTTACTGTTAGGCAATTAAAATATACCTGAATAAGTAACATTTCAATTCAAGATTATACTGCTATGGGATCCTAAGTAACTACATTTACTGATGTTGTTGGCTATGGTCCAAATGCGAAATATCAGGGTTATTAAATGTACCTGTTGGCATTTGATCTGCTAATTACTGTGTAAAGAAAACGTGCTTGACATTTCAAGAGTTATTTCCAATCATTGCAGTTACAGTGTGCTATATACTGCTTTTCCTTGCAAAAAAAAAAAAAGGGGGGGGGAATCCTATAAAGCTATAATAGCAGATATTGAATAAATATTGTCATTAGAATAGAATAGCTTCTTACAGAATAACAGCCATACTGGTAAAAAGGCAGCCCAAGAATCCCTATGGTATGAGAATCACTATTACTTATGCACTCTTGGAGGTACTGCACTCGGAGTGACCACTACAGTGTGTGGTGTGTGAGTGAGTGATTACTAAGGAGGTCTAGGCTGCTTGGTTTAAGCCTTTGTCTACGAACCAGTGAGGCACGAATGATTCCTTGCAGAAACCATACTCGGGTATCTTAATTTTCTGCCTCCGGTTTTAGCTGGTACCAAATATGTTCTCCAGTACAAGTTGAGACAAAAGCCTGACAATCAAAAGGAATAAATTTCTAGCTTTAGAAATTAAACATATGTCAATACTCTTGCGATCTCATTCAATTGCAAATATAAAGAGGTTTTGTATTCTGATTCAAATAAAAAAGACTATAAAAATTAAGACAATTGGAACAGTTTGAGCAGATTTTGATGATATTAAGAAATTGTTTCCTTTATAGAAGTGCGATAATGACATCAGTGTGTTTTTAAAATGGCCTATTTATGAATAAAATGATATGATATTTGGGATTGGCTTCACAATGATCCAGCAAGGGGAGTAGGTATAGGTATGAATGAAACAAGCTTGGTTTTGAGTAGTAGTCATTAAAACTAGGTGTTGGGTCCCTGATGTTCAATACAATATTCTCTTGTGTATAGGTTTTATTTATCTATAATTTAAAACAGAACCTAGAAGCAAGATTCTCCTATAAATGGAAGAGAAGACTGAATAAGGAGGAAAGGATGTTCCTTACCATAAAGGCAAAGAGAAATGAAATTAGCCTACACGGAGCTGTCTCTTCCCAGTCTATGTTGCATATAGCAGTAACAGAACTACCCCTTTTAAGCAAATATTTTCCTATTTCTTCTGTATTTTACCCAACTATATTTTTAGTTAATGGAAGGAAGCTACTTTCTCTTAAAAAGTTTTTGTATCCTCTACAATAAGCAGAAGCTGATACTTTACTAATAATTTTTAACTAGAAAAAGTAAAATGGAAATTTCTATTAAAGTAACTACAGTATCTAAATTAAGATTAAAGACAATGTAAGTGTATGAATAACTCAGGAAGGATTTTAAACAGAATAGGAATCTCAAAGAGAAGGATAGTTGGTCAAAGGAAGAAATGTAAACAGAGTAAATTAAGTGGAGGGAACTTAGACATGATGACAAAATACAATTGGGGAAATGGAAAAAGTATTTGGGGCCACTGGTGGCTCAGATAGGTGTCGGACTTCAGCTCAGGTCATGATCTCATGGTTTGTGGGTTCAAGCCCCGGATCAGACTCTGTGCTCACAGCTTGGAGCCTGGAGTCTGCTTCAGATTCTGTGTCTCCCTCTCTCTCTCTGCCCCTCCCCCATGCATGCTCTCTTGCAAAAATAAATATTAAAAAAAATCAAAAAGAAAAAGTATTTAATCCCTACTATGTGTCAGGCACTATTTAAAGAAGTAGGTCTAAAGCAGCAAATAACATACAATTTCTGACTTCATGGAAATGTCTTTTCCCACCTTTATTGAGGTTTTATTGCCAAAGTTGTAAGATATTTAAAGACTATAACTTGATTATTTGATATATGTACGTGTGGTGAAGGGATTCCCCCCATCATGTTAGTTAACACATCCATCACCTCACATATTTACCTTTTTCATTCCTTTCGTAACTATACTCACCAAGTTATACATTAGATCCTGACTTTATACATCTTGTAACTGAAAGTTTACACTCTTTTACCCTATTTCCTCCATCCCCTGACAACTACTTTTTTACTGTTTTTAGTTTGTTTGTTTTTTTAACATTTATTTTTGAGAGAGAGAGAGGGAGAGAGAGCACGCACAGAGAAAGGGAGACACAGAATCTGAAGCAGGGTCCAGGCTCCAAGCTGTCAGCACAGAGCCCGCCATGGGGCTTGAACCCACAAACCATGACCTGAGCCGAAGTCAGATGCCCAACCGACTGAGCCACCCAGGCACCCCCCTTTTTACTGTTTTTAGAAGTTTGGGTTTTCTTTTTAATATTGCTCATATAAATGATACCATTCAGTATATGTCTTTTTCTGTCTGGCTTATGTCACTTAGCATAATGCCCTCTAATTTCATCCATGTTGCTTACAAATGACAGGATTTCCTTTTTTTTTTTATGTGTGTGTATTTATTTTTCAGAGACAGAGCACAAGTGGGGGAGGTGCAATGAGGTGGGGGGGATGGGATCCAAAGCGTGCCCAACACTGACTCCATGCTGACAGCAGTGAACCCCATGTGGGGCTCGAACTCAGGAACCATGATATCATGACCTGAGCCGAAGTTGGCCACTCTACCAACTGAGCCACCCAGGTGCCGCGATTTCCTTATTTTTTTTAAGGCTGAATAATATTCCTGTGTGTGTGTGTCCCATTTTTCTTAATTCATTGATCCAGTGATGAACACTTAGGTTGTTTCTATATGTTGGTTATTGTGAATGATGCTGCATTGAACATGGAAGTACAGATACCTCTTATAATGGCTTCATTTCCTTTGACATACACACAGAAGGGGCACTGCTGTATCCTACGGTGGCTCTATTATTTAATTTCTTGAGGAACGTCCATACTACTTTCCATAGTGGCTGCACCAGTTTACATTCCAACCAAAGGTGTACAGGCTTCCCCTTTTTCCATATCTTCTCCAGCATTTGTTATCTTTTGTCTTTTTGATGAAGGCCATCCTAACAGGTGTGAGGTAATACTTCACTGTGATTTTGATTTCCATTTCCCCAATGATGAGTAATGTTGAACATCTTTTCATGCATCTGTTGGCCATTTGAGTGTCTTCTGTGGGAAAATGTTGATTCAGGCCCTTTGCTATTTTTTTAATAGGGTTGCTTTGGCTTATTCCTAATAAGTTGTATTAGTTTCTTGTATTTTTAAATATTAACCCCTTATTGGATATGTGGTTTGAAAATATTTTCTCCCATTCCATAGGTTGCCTTTTCATTTCGTTAATGGTTCCCTTTGCTGAAGTGTTTTAGTGTGATGGTATCACACTTATTTATTTTGCTTTTGCTGTGGCAGCCCAGTTTTCTTAACACCGTTTATTGAAGAGATTTTTTGTTTCCATTGTATATTCTTTGTTCATTGGCTGAAAACCAATTGACCATATGTGTATGGGCTTATTTCTGGGCTATTTTGTTCCATTTGTATAAGTGTGTTTATGCCAATAACACCCTACTCGATTACCGTGGCTTTGTAATATAGTTTAAAAATCAGGAAGTTTAATGCATCCAGATTTGTTCTTTCTCAAGATTGTTTCCCTATCAAATGTCACAAAATCAAAAAGTTTAAGAGTGAGGGGGCTCACTTTTCTTAGAAGATGGTGCATTTGCCCCTTGCTACATGCTAACATGCACAAGTGGTTGGTCCCTCTTTATTCCATCTGAGCCTTGGGTGAGGGAGGCAAGAAAAACCCCTTGCTACATGCTTGCTACATGCTAACATGCACAAGTGGTTGGTCCCTCTTTATTCCATCTGAGCCTTGGGTGAGGGAGGCAAGAAAAACAAAGCCATGGAAGGCCACACAAGCAAAACCTTAATTTTCAATAGTGGCAGTTCTACTTAGTGTTTCATTACTGGTGGAAGCACTGCTCTGAAACCTGGCCGGTTTACTGCATCGTATTTCTGTTTGTTTACCTGTGATATGGGTGACCATCCAGCCTCTGATTGTATGAATCTATACAATTTCACAATCCCCTGTGTCATGCCTGCTCAGGTAATCATTTGGTTTGTCTCTTACCCCTCATTTTGCAACGCACAGATAAGCCCTCTGTTCAAACAAAGTGGTGATAATGACCAACTCAGCAAATTACTAGGTAACTTGTACCACAGTTGAGTTTTCCTCTGAAGACAAACCTCCTACTGGGAAGCATACAGCAGTAAATATAAAGTGGGTACAAAGTAGTTCTTTGTGGAAATAACTTATGCTTTCTTCTGGTTTGGGTGATGTAGAGATAATGTGTGAAATCAACATGTAGCATCAGATAACCTAGTTGCTTCTCTTTGGTATATAACCTGGTATATTTCTGTAGTGCCTAAGGTAATTGGTTAATTAGAGAGAAAGATGATGGGGATAATGATGAATGAGGAGGAGGAGATGATGATTTTTGAGACTAGGTAGAACTTGACTGTACCTCAGAGTTAACTGAGGAGCTTTAAAAAATCTTGATGCCCAGAAACTACCCCATATCAATTATATTAGAATTTCCATGAGTGGATCTCAGGCCACTTTTGTGCAGTCAAGTTTGTAAACAAATAACACAGGGGGTGCCTGGGTGGCTCAGTCGGTTAAGCATCCGACTTTGGCTCAGGTCATGATCTCAAAGTTTGTGAGTTCGAGCCTCCTGTCAGTCTCTGTGGTGAGAGCTCAGAGGGTAGAGCCTTCGGATTCTATGTCACCCTCTCTCTCTGCCCTACCCCAGCTTGCGCTCTGTCTCTCACTCTCTCAAAAATAAATAAAACATTAAAAAATATTTTTAAAAAAGAAAATAAATGACATAGAGTAAACAACCTACCCATTAACTGAAGTTTCTACCTCAAATAAAGTTTTAGTAGTGTATCTGGATCCACAAAATACTGTGCTTGTTATTTGTTCTTTTACCACCACTTAGGGTCTGTATGAAATTGGCCAATTTCTCTCTCCATTCTGAGTAACAGTTTCCCAGCCTAGAAGCTTGAAGTGATGCCGTTTCTCTGAGGGTGGCTCTGGGTGCTAAACGAGTTAATGTGCATGTAGTACATATCACATTATCAAGAACATACTAATCACTACTGAATACAGGCTAACGATTTAACTTCTATGTATATAGAATAGTTTTGCATCTTGGGAATATTGAGGAAGTAGACAAACCATTTTTGGTATTCTCTGGTGAAGATGATAATCCAGTTTGAGAAATACCATTACAGATAATTCTTCCAGACTTTGAAAGAAGGTAGTCCTAGATTTAAACTGACCTATTCATTTACTCGCTTTTTGTTGGAAAAGTTAAACTTCCTGAGCATTCAGTTAGTTCATTTATAAACTGGAGAGAAGGCTTGTTTCTCCCAACAATCCTGAAAAATAAATGCACATCCATGACATGGTGTAGGGCATGTAGCAAGTTCTCATAACATGTTGGTTAGCATTATTTTATAATATTACTGTTTGTATACTTTTAGAATTCTTTTGTGGCAAGACAGTTAATGAAGATAGTGTTAGAGGTACAGAAAGAGGATTTGGCAAAAGGATAATAGGAGTACAAGAAAAGGAAGGTAATAAAAGTTGTGGCTTTTGCCTTTATTTCTTGATGCTTAACATTTTGATATTCCTATAATTTTAGTAAGTAAAGATGGTTTGAACTGAGATTAACCAGTGTGACAAAAAGTAATATTTAACACCATTATTGCTAGTGAGAAATATACACCATTTAAGAGATTATCCACTCCATAATAACAGTGGGCATGTAACCTTGGAATGCTGAATTTGTAAAAACTGACATGTATGGTGATATTAAAAAGTGTTCCTGGTAGATATAGATATCTATGAGTACAACTGACCCTTGAACAATACAGTATTAGGGGCACTGGCTCCTGCACAGTCAACATTCCCCATAAACTTTTTGATTCCCCCAAAACTTAACTAACCATAGCCTACTGTTAACTGGAAGGAAGCCTTATTGACATAAATAATTGATTAACATATATTTTGTATGTTACATGTATCATAAACTTCATTCTAGAGAAAACAAAATGCTATTAAATTCATAAAGAAAATTACAAGATGAATCATATGTCAGTAGCTGCATCAATATTTTCCTAGATGATAGAAAACACTGTAGATATTGAGTATTACTAACACTAAACATCAAAAATGGAACGATCTTGTGAAAAAGAAATCTTTATTTATAGATATAATGATTCATTCACTGCTAACAAAAAAGTAGCAATATTAATGCTTTATGACAGCTTAGTGTAATTCATATGATTTCTTCATGATAACCTACCTTGTACTAAAAATGATGATGAAAATTTTGTGGCACACAGTATTATAGTCATGTTTATACAACAAGAAAAAATGGTAATTTGTTTTTTTGAAAAACCACTTACCTGTGATGATAGACTGATACAGTTTCTTCAGGTGGTATGGGGTAGGGGCATACTATATGGTAATATAATTCTTCAAAGTCCTAAAGCAATAAGAAAACACAATATTAATTTTAGTTATTAAACATAAGTCAATTTACACTTATGTAAGGATTGGCTAACCACATCCATACAAATCTTTCACATGATGTTCTACACGGTGAATACTTAGGCAATGAGGATGATAACACAAAAGTGTCTCCTACAGTTCTTGCCATACACTAATTCGATTTTTAATTAAAGACACACACACACACACACACACCCCAGATAATTATTATGCCATATAGTTGATAAACTTATTTGCTTTTCACTAAGTGGAAGTGGGTCATCCTAAAGGTCTTCATCCTCATCATCTTCACATTAAATAGGCTGAGGAGAAAGATGGGGTTGGTCTTACGGTCTCAGAGTGGTAGAAGGGGAGGGAGGAGAGGCGGGCATACTCAATGTAACTTCATGGAAAGATATCAAAATTTATGGCTTTGTAGCTTGTTCATTTCTCAAGAAATATTTATATAGGGCACCAAACCGTCTTCTACTGTTTGCTTTAGTTTCAGCGCCCATATCCTAGAAGGGTCCACATCATAAAATAAGTCAAAAACAGTCTTAAATCAGGAACACTTCTGCCATAGGGTCCAACGTCGATGTGTTGTGTGGCACTGCTTCGTCTACATCTTCATCATCATCTGGCACTGGGTTCGGAAGAACTCACCTCCATCAAGTCGTCTTCTGTTAATTAGCTCTTGAATTTCTCTAAGTTCCAGATCTTGAAACTCTTCACCCCCACGTTTTTTGTTTTGTTTTGTTTTTACCATATCCGCAATCTCTTTTAGGATTTCGTTGGTTGGCTCTGTCATACATCCCGTGAAGTTATGCGCACCATTATCAAGACACCATTTTCTCCAGCAGGATTAGGCTCAGACTTGATGGTTTTCCTATAACAGCATCTTCAGTGGCATTCCTTCAATCCTTCCTGACTTGCATGATGTTCTATCAGGGTTCTCTTCCATAACATTTACAATCCTTTCCATAGAGTACCATGTGTAATGAGCCTTAAAGGTTCTTATGACCCACTGATCTAGGGACTGAATTATAGACGTTGTGCTTGGGGGTAAGAAAACCATTTCAACAACTTCCTAATCTGGGGGTGTGGGGAGTCACAAAGAACATACATTAGTAAGGAAGAGAAGAAAGCACTAGGATTTAAAGCAGGAAGGGATAAGCTGACTACTGTTTTGTACAAATGCAGTTAGGTTATGATCAGGACTGCCCTTATCTATAAAGCTGCTAATCCCTGAGCCTTAAAAGGAAAAGATAAATACCAACTGCCGTTCTGGGGGTTGCACAACAAGAAGTCCTAGACAAGAACACCTTTTCTTGATTGGTTCTCAGGATGCTTTGTCCCTGAGGTCAAGAAGTACCTTGAAGTGAAGGACTGCATTTTAAAGTTCTTTTGCTGTTGGACAATGTCTCTGGCTATCCAGATCCCCATGAGTCCAACGTGACTTTCATCTGCCATAAAAATCTGTTGAGGCAGATATCCTTTCTCCTCAATGATTTTCTTAATGGTGTCTAGAAACTTGTCTGCTCTTGGTTGACAGACGCGCTTCCCCTTTATCTTGACATTTTTAAAGCCAAACCTCTTGATCTGAAATTAAACCACTCTTTGCTGGCACTAAATTCTCCAGCTTTGGATCCTTCACCTTCCTTTTGCTTTAAATTGCCATATGATGACTTCACTTTTTCTTGAATCCTGTTGCTGTCTATAGGAATGCCTTTCTTGTAGCAATCCTGTACCCACATAAAAGCTATATTTTCAATACAAGATAAAAAGGCATTTTGTAAAAAGTGCAAAGTTTTTGCTCTTGCTGGTGTACCTGCAGCAATGGCTTCATGAATTCCTTTTTTTATTTTTTTTAACAATGGTCCTTACAGCGAATTCATTTATCCTGAAATGGTGGCCAACCTCAGAAGGAGACCTCAATCTATGGTACATATCAAGCATTTCGACTTTTTTTTGTAATGTCATGACTTTTCTGTTTCTTGGGAGTGCTTCAAGAATCACTATTGGCACTTTGTATGGTTCCCATGGCGTTATTCAAGGTTTATAGTTTTGCACGGAACA
Source organism: Panthera uncia (assembly GCF_023721935.1). NCBI lineage: Eukaryota > Metazoa > Chordata > Mammalia > Carnivora > Felidae > Panthera > Panthera uncia. Next base: position 49,408,391 of record NW_026057582.1, on the reverse strand, counting down.
CAATGAAAAATACATGAGAATCATGAGATCCCTTTTTACTGCGGTATGCAATTTACTAAAGAGATAACTGCTCATGCGGAGATAATTAGTGTCACAGGGCATTTTGAGTGGATCCTTGCAATACTTGAGCTCACCCAATAGCACCAGGAGGTGGCTGTGAAATTATTACAGTAATACAGTATATACTATAGTTAATTTTATGCAGTTATGATTTAATGCTCATCTTACATTTCTCTTGACCGTGAATGGTGCCATGTTATGGTCTGTGTGTTTCTTTAAGTTTAGATAAATTTTAAAATTTGATCAGATATTTGGCTATATTTATTAAAATTATTTTTCAATGTTTATTTATTTTTGAGTGACAGAGAGACAGAGCGTGAGTAGGGAAGGGCAGCGAGAGAGGGAGACACAGAATTCAAAGCAGGCTCCAGGCTCTGAGCCATCAGCACAGAGCCTGAGGCAGGGCTCGAACCCACGACCCGTGAGATCATGGCCTGAGCTGAAGCCCGATGCCCAACCACTGAGCCACCCAAGCACCCCATAGATGTTTTTAACATAAAAAGTTTAATTAAACTATTAAGAACTTCTATAATTTTAATTCAGAAGTTGATATCTTCTGGGCATTATAATTTTATTATATTAAGGGCTATTTACAAATATTTTTTGCCTAGGGGCACCTGGGTGGCTCAGTTGGTTGAGCATCTGACTTCAGCTCAGTTCATGATCTCACAGTTTGTGGGTTTGAGCCCCACGTCAGGCTCTGTGCTGATGGCTCAGAGCCTGGAGCCTACTTCGGATTCTGTGTCTCCCTCTCTCTGCTCTTCCCCTGCTCACATGCTGTCTCTCTCTCAAAAATAAATAAAGAATTAAAAAAATGTTTTAAAAAGCAAATATTTTTTACCTTAAGAAATAACAGATTTGCTGAATTTGCTAACTATTGCATAATGCATTATTTCTAAATAAAATAACTCCTCATTTTTGGAAATTGCATCTTGATTTGTCACAGATTGAGTAAAATAGTTCCTATCACTATAAAAGGAAACAAGAATTCTATATTCTAAAAAATTTCTATTAATTGTTCTTAAGCAATAAACTAACAAGGTGGATAAATTTGTTACAGACCAGGCTTGAGATCTCTTTTCTGTGAAAAGCAGGACAAAACTCCAAAAGAAGGGCTGAGGCACCAGATTTCCCAACTAAAAATAACCTAAGGTTGGTGACTTTACTGTACCCCTCTCTTATTTACTCCATTTTATTCTTTTTTAATCTTCTTTTTAAAAACTTTTTTAATGTTTATTTTTGAGAGAGAGAAAGCACAAGCTGAGAGGGGCAGAGAGAGAGAGAGAGGAGAGAATCCCAACTAGGCTTCATGCTGTCAGCAGGGAGTCCAAAGTGGGATTTGAACTCATGAACCACGAGATCATGACCTGACCTGAGGGTGGACGCTTAACCAACTGAGCCATCAAGATGCCCCTTTAATCTTCTTATTTTGACATAGTTCCAGGCTGAATCAAGAGGTGAAAAAACAGTATAAAGAATTCCCTATCATCTTTATCCAAATTCCTCAAATGTTAACTTTACCACATTTGCTTTTGCTTCTCTCCTCTCTCCATTTCTCTGCTGTTGAGGAAATATAATTACAAAGAAAATCTCTCAACCCAGAAAACCTTTCCACAAAGGTAGAAGAGAAAGTTTTATTGAATAAGTATTAATCCCAAAAAATTCCAGATGCTTTTCATAGGCAGTCTGCTAAGAAATTGCTTAGACAGAAAGAAATATTGTCCTTTTATATTGCTAAGCAGGTACAAGAACTTTGCAGCCCAGAGCAAGGGACCCACTCCAGTTAGACTCGTACCCTTCCACAGAAAATGGGAGATCTCTTTCCCTAGATGATTATATTTCAGAGATGGTTCCTAGGTCTTTAAAAAAGATTATTCCTGGAGCTGAAAGCTGACAAGAGGCTTATTTAGCTTCTAAAATTTAGCTTCTATTTACTTACCTTTTAAAGATATTGAGAATACACTTACAAGTTGTCTAAAGTACATGCTCTATGAAAACAGAGAAGGAAAGTCACTTATTTTCAATAGGAATAATTAATCTTCTTTTTAATTTGTATTTGCCTTTACAACACACACATATATGCTTAAAATTTTTATTCTATACCTTTTGAGAGTAAGTTCAGACATCTATATTTACTAACTTGCTTAATCCCACAATACACAGAAAACAGTTTGTGAACTGCTAACCTATACAACTGAAAAAGCATACCTACTCACTGGAGTTCAGTATTTGTGTCTATAAATATTCAAAAGTTAATTTTTTTTCTTCCCCTCCCTTCAATGAGGACTCATGTGAAACATGGTTCAGTTCATTTGTTTTTGTGGTTTTAGGATTTTTACCTATTCAGGTTGATTTTTAAAAATTATGTTTGAGTGCATGAGACAATAACATGGTTCCAAAGTCAGAACTGCATCAAGGTTATGTTTAGAGAAGTGTCTTTACCCCCTCCCCACATTTCTTCCTTTCCACTTTGTTCTTTCCTTATAAGTCACCAATCTTCCTAGGCTCATTTTATTCTTCATGAATTCCTTTCCACAAAAATGTGCATCTATCTATTTATTTTCCTATTTCCTCTTATTTTTTACAAAATAATAGTACACTAAAAATACTCTTTCTTACTTTGCTTTTTCACCTGACACTTGGTTTCTCCTGGACATCATTCTATATTGGTTCATAGAACCTTCCTCATTTTTTTTTAAAGAAATGTAGTACTTCCCTGTGTGAATATACCAGTTTTCTCATCCATTATCCAAATAAAGTCATATAAGAAATTACGTTTTCCGAAACAATTCTGGAATGAGTGATTGTGCATGTATATTTTTGTACTGTTGGGGATATAGATCTTCCAAAGGGAAACTCTTATTGTATACATGTAGATTTCTATGCAATCTCTGCATCTAACACGGGGCTCCAACTCAACTCTGATATCTAGAGCAGCATGCTCTACCGACTAAGCCAGCCAGCCGCCCCTTGTTGGGTTTATCTTTAGGTTAAATTCCTGGAAGTGGGTTGCTGGACAAAAAATATTGTAAAAATTTGATTTTTCACCAGCAGAGTAGGAGAGTGCTTGTTTTCTTAAAAAAATTTTTAAGGTTTATTTAATTTTGAGAGAGAGAGTGAGCATGAACCGGGGAGGGGCAGAGAGAGAGGGAGATACAGAATCTGAATCAGGCTCCCTGCTGTCAGCACAGAGTCTGATGCGGGGCTTGAACCCACAAAACTTGAGATCATGACCTGAGTCACAGTCGGACGCTCAACTGGGCCACCAGGTGCCCAGAGGAGTGCTTGTTTTCAGATAGTCTGCTCTCGCAGGTCTGATCAGTAAAAGGAAAACTTGACTTAGAATAATCTCAAGTTTTACTTCTGGATGTTAAAGGAATTCAAATATTTTCAAACATTAAATGCCTAAAATATAATTTGATATTTAAGGAATGAAAGGTTTAAAAACTTTACCAATATTAACTTATTTTCTACTTTAAAAAGTCAAACCACATGCCTGCTGTTTTGCTCTACTACGCTCCAGTAGGATAGTATCTCATTTCTTATATACTGCCAAGTCTTTGGGTTTACTAATGATTTCTTTTCCTTTGTGAATATTTGTTTTTTACTGTTTATTTTTGAGAGAGAGAGAATGAACATGAGTGGGGGAGGGGCAGAGAGAGAGACAGATAGAGAATCCGAAGCAGGCTCCAGGCTCTGACCTGTCAGCCCAGAGCCCGAGGTGGGGCTTGAACTCACAAACTGCGAGATCATGACCTGAGCCAAAGTTGGAAGCTTAACCAACTGAGCCACCCAGGTAACACTTTGTGAATATTTGTATTCCTTATTAAAAATTTTGCCTGGATATCCATTTTTAGTCCCATAGAATGCTATTACAGTCTTGTTGGGAAAAGCTGCCACTTGTTTTTTGATGTATTCTTTAAATGGTAAATATTATACTGGTCCTTTTCTGTTTGTCACCTACATACATGCTTGTCTAAATTTCTTAAACTACATTTTGAAAAAATAATCACTAAGGTTTTTTTTTATTTTTTTAATTTACATCCAACTTAGCATCATCATCAATGATGATTTCAGGAGTAGATTCCTTAATGCCCCTTATACATTTAGCCCATCCCCCCTCCCACAACCCCACCAGTAACCCTCTGTGTGTTCTCCATATTTAAGAGTCTCATGTTTTTGTCCCTCTCCCTGTTTTTGTATGACTTTTGCTTCCCTTCCCTTATGTTCATCTGTTTTGTATCTTCAAGTCCTCATATGAGTGAAGTCATATGATATTTGTCTTTCTCTAATTTTGCTTAATATAATACCCTCTCGTTCCATCCATGTAGTTGTGAATGAAATCTTGCCATTCTTTTTGATTACTGAGTAATACACATTGTGTGTATATATATATATATATATATATATATATATATATATATATACACACCACATCTTCTCTATACATTCATCCACCGATGGACACTTGGGCACTTTCCATACTTCAGCTATTGTTGATAGTGCTGCTGTAAACACTGGAGTGCATGTGCCCCTTCGAAACAACATACCTGCATCCCTTGGATAAATACCTAGTAGTGCAATTGCTGGGTTGTAGGGTAGTTCTATTTTTAATTTTTTGAGGAACCTCTGTACTGTTTCCTAGAGTGGCTGCACCAGTTTGCATCCCCACCAGCACTGCAAAAGAGATCCTCTTTCTCTGCATCCTTGCCAACATCTGTTGTTGCTTGAGTTGTTAATGTTAGCCATTCTGACAGATGTGAGGTGGTATCTCATTGTGGTTTTGATTTGTATTTCCCTAATGATGAGTGATGTTGAACATTTTTTCATGTGTCAATTGGCCATCTGGATGTCTTCTTTGGAGAAGTGTCTATTCATGTCTTTTGCCCATTTCCTCACTGGATTGTTTGTTTTTTGGGTGTTGAGTTTGATAAGTTTTTTATAGATTTTGGATACTAACCCTTTATCTGATATGTCATTTGCATATATCTTCAGTCATTCCATCAGTTGTGTTTTATGTTTTGTTGATTGTTTCCTTTGCTGTGCAGAAGCTTTTTATTTTGATGAGGTCCCAATAGTTCATTTTTGCTTTTGTTTCCCTTGCCTCTGGAGACATGTTGAATAAGAAGTTGCTGCGGCCAAGGTCAAAGAGGTTTTTGCCTGCCTTCCCCTTGAGGATTTTGATGGTTTCCAGTCTTGCATTTAGGTCTTTCATCTGTTCTGAGTTTATTTTGTGTATGGTGTAAGAAAGTGGTCCAGGTTCATTTTTCTGCATGTCGCTGTCCAGTTTTCCCAGCACCACTTGCTGAAGAGATTGTCTTTATTCTATTGGATAGTCTTTCCTGCTTTGTCAAAGATTAGTTGGTCATACGTTTGTGGGTCCATTTCTGGGGTCTCTGTTCCATTGATCTGAGTGTCTGTTTTTGTGCCAGTACCATTCTGTCTTGATGATTACAGCTTTGTGATACAGCTTGAAGTCCGGGACTGTGATGCCTCCAGCTTTGGTTTTCTTTTTCAAGATTGCTTTGGCTATTTGGGGTCTTTTCTGGTTCCATACAAATTTTAGAATTGTTTGTTCTAGCTGAAAAGAATGCTGGTGTTATTTTGATAGGTATTGCATTGAATATGTAGATTGCTTTGGGTAGTATTGACATTTTAACAATACTTGTTCTACCTTGTTGGGAAAAGCTGCCACTTGTTTTTTGAAGCAATATTTGTGCTTCTTCAATTTCTTTCATAGGCTTTCTATAGTTTTCAGTGTACAGATTTTCAATTCTTTGGTTAGATTTATTCCTAGGTATTTTATGGTTGGTGCATAATCACTAAGTTTTAATACTTCATTGCTAAGTATTTGGCTAATTTTCTTATGTTCATGATCTCATTTAAATCCTCACTGTAATTCTATAAAGTAGTTTATTTTTAAACATATAAAGTATGTTTATTTCTCTAAGATGAGAAAAATTAAAATACACAATTACTAAGAGTCAGAGCTGAGATTCCAAACAGGTTCTTGCTGACCTGGGAATGAGGGATTAACCACTATTCTATTATGCAGTCTTGTAAACCAGGGTTGTTGACTGAGTAAACTCCAAGTTAGCTGAGGGTGAACCTTTGTTTAAAAATCACATTTTCAAGCGCAGTAAGCTCTTCAGGGATTAAAAAGTCAGTAACCATCCTCCCCCCAAAAAAGTTAGTAAACCCCAATCTTGCATTTTTGAGTGACAGGGTAAACCAAATTTATAGGAAGTGAAAGTCGAACTAAGAAAAATTCAAAAAATTCCCCAATTCAAAGGTTTTCAACATAACATTGGGGGAAACAGGACTCTTTTCTTCTTTCTATGCTATGTACATGTTAACCAATTGTAATATGTATCTAAATTAGGCTTCATATTTATAGACATGGGATAAAAAAATTCTAAACCAAGTATTACAAGAGTAAAATTATAAACCTTAGGAATAATTTTATCAGCAAATAAATGGCTCCTGTGTGACAATAACGTCACACTGAAATAAATATGCCTCTGAATCCTCTTCCATGACTGATTCTGTTATTCTTCAATGGAGCTGAACTCAGAGTGGGCTATTTTAATCTTTCACATGGCTGCCTTCCCAGGCATGTCAAGTACTCTCAAATTTTAGATTCATCAGTCCAAATCTCTTTGCAGTAGTTATTCATTTTAGGCCTTATAAGCTAACAGAGATGTGCCTGTCACAAAATATGAATGGAAGTTCCTTTTCCTTTCTTTTTATCTACCTTTTTTACCCTCTTGTTGCAGCTGTTATTTCTGGAACCTTGATGCATTCAGGATATCAATTGCACTGATTCACCTCCTACATAAGCTGGTTTCATGCATGAAAAAGCAAAAGCCTTAAAATATTGTAAGTGGAATGAACTTACAGCAAGTATTAAATGTTTTCATTATAGATAAGGTATATATACCTGTCTTGAATCTCAAAAAAAAAAAAATCCTAAACTTTTTTTCTCATCTTTAATACAAATTACTCATGAAACATGATAAGCAGGAGAAAAATGAAATCTCACTTGGACAGAATAAATTAAATAGTGAATATTATTACAGTGGATTTTACACCCATATAGGTCACCACAAGCCACCTCTTTGGGGCATTTAATTTTTCATTCTCATTGTTTTTAAGCCTCTTTATGTAGAAAATGATAACCTTGAAAATCCTGTAATAAGAGACACATTACTGACACTTATGCAGGAAAATTCAGAGACTATTCACTCTCAAGTATAGTTGAAATTCTGTGTTATCTAAACACTTCATACCATAAAATTTACATGACTGAGAATCAAGTAACTTTGAATTTAAATTTTCTTAATATCATTTATTAAAAATCTACTTAGTATGAGGAATAGCTGCATAATGATTTTTATATGCACTATATACAGATATATTTTATGTAGTCATTATTTTAGAAACATGAAAATTTCCCTTTGAAGCAATACCTAACCTATTTTGTCCTAGGTAAGCAGAACATACACATTTCTGATTTCTCCCCCATAATTAAAAAACTGATGGGCAGATTTCTGTGAGGTTATGGCTTAGTGAATAAGACAATCATATAGGAAATAACAAGTTAGAAGAAAATAAAAATTAAATAGAATACCAAATGGAACATGAGGTATTCAACTAATTTTATCAACTCAGGTCTCTTTTACCTTTAGGCATCTGTTCCCTTTGAATTCCTATAGTTGTATGTAATACTTCCTTCAGATTATTTTGTCAACCTCATACAATGTCAACTTCTGACAAAGAAAAATAGGATTAATGCCAACTCCCCACCCCATAGGCCCAAGTCAGTACTAAATATTAGGCATTATGAAATGCATCTTCAGTTCCTTTTGGAAAGCAATTTCACTTAGTCCATTTTCACTAAAGTTTCAAGTTTATTATTTATTTTGAGAGAGAATCCTAAGCAGGCTCCATGCTGCCAGCACAAAGCCCAATGCAGGGCTTGAACCCACGAAGCCACAAGATCATGACCTGAGCCAAAACCAATGATCAGATGCTTAACCAACTGAGCCCCCATGTGCCCCAATATCCATGATGGTTTTAAATATTTGATTTTAGTTCTTTGGAGCTCATATTTATCAAGATTTTATAGATGCTGCACACATGAGTACATTAATATTCATAGGGATTTTTACAAATGCTAAAGAGGTTAGAAATTTTCTCAAATAGGCAACAAAAATATAATTGATGGATGGTTGATTGCTTCTAAACTATTGTATGTCTTTAATCCTTAGGATTGGGACAGAAGGGATGAAAATACAGTCCCAAGTGATTATCTTAATTGGGTTTCTCTAGTAGAAATCTTCTGGATTTCTGACTCCTTTCCTTTTACTTCTTCAAGACTGACTTAAGAATTTGGAGTAGAATTTTGTTTTATGGAGCCTCATTGCTTAAGAGGGGGAGTCTTAGATCTACTTAGTGCTCTTTTGTGTTTTCTCTCATCTCTATTTTGAACTAGTGGTTGGAGTGGTGGGTGCTCATGTGATTGGTTCCACCTGAGTGTCAGGGATACTTGGGCAAATGCTGAACTGCAACTGGTTCTACCTGAATGTTAGGTACAGACTATGCCTCCAACAATTTCCGACAATCTCAAAGTTTTTGCCCCACCTCTACCTAGGCTACCAAACCTCCCAGATAGATATTCAGAGTCTCCAAAATGGGACATATGGAGCCTTGTGGCTTCCTTACCTGTGGTGCAGAGATGAAGAGTAATTCAGGCTCCTTTGCATAAGTGTTGACTATCAATCATTGCATGCCATTCTGGTAATAGCCCAATGATTAAGGCATCTCCTAAAGCAAGTGTGCCACAGGTAGAATATTGTCACTCCATGTTTTAATACTAACTTGGATGTTTAGGATATTTCTAAGGTATCCCCACCAACTCTGGATTCAAATCCTGCAGAAACTGGCATCCTACCCGTTGAATGTCCTTCCTCTTTTCTCTCCTATTGACTTCTCCCTACAACCCACTAGAAACTGGAGGTTCAAGCTTTAGGTTTTTTTAATTCCTCAGCATTATTTCCTTCTTTTATCTAATGCAGAAAACTTAGTTTTCATGAACAAAGAGATGTCCTTTCAATACTTGGAAGAATTCAAACTATAATTTTTTAGTATTCATTCATGATCTAGTAAATGAAAGCTAAGGAAATCCTTTCTTTCTCCACTAATCTCAGATTTCAAGATGAGCTTTTACTGCAAAATTATGCTTTAAATATCAAAACTGAATATTTACTTTTTTCCCTTAAGTATTCTTCACTTCAGCCTTTAACATTCAATCAACCGACCCCAAGGCAGAAAATTTAATTACATAAAATGTCAAAGGAGAAAAGCACATTGACATAGTTTAGAACTGTTAGAAATGGATGAGACCAATATTCATTTCTCAGGATTACAAAAATCATGTATCATAGCTTCATAATAGAGAAATCTCTTGTCAAATCCAGAAATGGGATTTTACAAAAGTATCATGGAATCGATAGCAGTCAGAATAAATCTCTGTCCCAGTGTCATTCAGACAATAAAAAACAACCAACTAATTGCCCATCCTTTGGAAGTTTACAGGAGAAATTTAATATTTCCTCTGGTTATGACCATTAACCAATTCCAGTGACAACCATACCCAGAATGTGGTTACTACTCAAAAACATGTGTTGTATGAATCAACTAAAACATTTCTTTATCCCTGAGAGAACTATTGTTTGAAAATCTTAAATATCTAATGGAACCACATGTCCCTGTTACACAGGACTCTACCAGGTAGGCTACAACAATTGTTCTGGTAGTAATGGCAACTGCCCCTCAAAACAACACCAATGTATTGATAGTCTTCAATGATTTAATCCTTTATATCCTTATGGGTGTAAGCTTGTCAAAAAATCTAAACTCCATCAATTTCATCACAGCTAATAAATAATGACACTTCTATAGATAATATTCAAGTCATCTCTCATCTTTGGTGATCAAAGAATAGCTGTAATTGAAATTTACTCTTACCTAATTTTTGTTTTCCATTATAATTAACCCATTTTGACAGTTTAAGAGATGATTCATTACTGAGTTATCTGTTCATAAATGATGAAGTTTTATTGAAAATAGGTTTCTTTTCCTAGGGATAGTCACATATTCCTACTCCAAGAACTATCCATTCACTGGAAAATATTAGCTAAAACTACATCTGATTGTTATTTTGTGTATCATAATCAAATCTATACAAAGAACTATACTTGGGAATTACGAACATACTTACCATACTCTATTAAAGTCCTAAACTTTCTGAAGGATTATAAATAAAAAGGCCTTATCAAAAGTCAGTATTAAATTTGCAAGACTATTTTAATGTGTTATAGAAACCTAATGGTTTAAGGGGGCTTCTAGTCCAATTTAATTCAAAGTTTCAGGTACAAGGGGTGATATATTTAACTCAGCCTATTGTAAAGAATTTTCAAAATACTTAAGCTACTTCAAATACTAATGCTACTTAGCATTCATACTGAAAATTTTGTGCATATCATCAGGGATATCTTGAGGCCAATATCATAGGAGAATGATGAATAAGGCTTTTGAGTTCACTTATTCAATGTGCCACACTGTAGTTAACACAAATAGTAATGTTGATTTAAGATATGTCTATTCAGAATTTACTGCAGGCTTATTATATACAAATAAGAATACATTATAGATGATGTTATTTTTTACATCCTCATGTTAATTTTACCCTAAAATGTTTAATATTTCCTGGGCAACAGAGGTATTTGACTTTAATTAAGATTAGGGGTTTTAGATTATAAAAGTATAAAAAGATCCAGAGGGAAAATAAGGTAGTACAGCATTGCTATTTTGGAGACTATTTCTTTGCAAACATGTAATATCAAATTAACAGATTTTTTTATCTATACTTTTTGAAAATCAGAACCATCCTACAGTAGTTGATAAAGGCTTAACTGACCTCTCTCTATTGACAGATAGACACACACACACACCCTGTGAGGCTGGCTTCATCTCTATGCAAGATTGTACAGGTGGAGAGTGGCTTATCTAGATAGACACTGAACCTAGGATTTTTGGCTCCAAATTCTTAAAACCATCACCCTCTTCTACCTAGATCATCTTCAGTTTTGTTGTTTCTATCTCCACAACCAGGAAATAAATACAAATCTCATGCAATTATGTCAGCCCTTTCCTAATATATACTGATATATTTTATGTTATTTGTCATGGTTTGTAGATTTTAATAGCTACTTGTACATATGAATCTCTCCTAGCAAACAATACTCTATACATGTGGCACATACCAGGTGTTATGGATGACACAAAGAAGGAACAGGCACAAGCTTTATATAAATGGTACACAAACGTATTTTCTGAACGAACTGATCATTTGCTGAATATCTTAGCACACTTTTTCTCAATGTGTTAAATGGGTTCATGGCTATTTTTTGAGACAAGCTCCTGTTCCATCCCAATTATTCCTTTAGTATAAACCTGGACACAAGGAGGTTGAGTACATATGAAGCCTGTATCCTAGTGAGGCTTATTTACTTTCATGAAAGGCTATCAGCACATTTCTATGCTCAGTTGTACATCAAACCCATGGGTACCCTTCCCTGGCAACATAGCAAAACTGCACTTCATATTCTTGACACAAAATATAGCCTTGATCTTTCTGATAATCATTTTTTCTTAAAGTTTGATTACACGAAATGAGGGGCGCCTGGTGATTTAGTCAGTTAAGCATCCGACTTTGGCTCAGGTCATGATCTCACGGTCTGTGGGTTCAAGGCCCACATCGGGCTCTGTGCTGACAGCTCAGAACCTGGAGCCTGCTTCACATTCTGTGTCTCCCCTCTCTCTGCCCCTCCCCTGCTCATGCTCTGTCTCTCAATAATAAGTAAACGTTAAAAAAAAATTTTTTTTAAAGAAAGAAATGATACATATGCCAGACACAGATACATTCTTTTCTTGCCCCTTATTAAGAGAATTTTGCTTTTTCTATGGTTCAGCCATACATTTTGTTTACAGTCGCCACCATCTCAAACTTTCTTGCTTCTAGCAGTAGGCATGTGACTTAGTTCAAGTGACTGAAATGTAAGAGGAATTAGAAGATTTTGAAAATTTTTTTCAAAAGGACAGAATAAGACTGCATCTTTCTTCATTCTTCTTCCTGCTTAAAATAGGATACATTGAAGGTACAGGAAAAATTTTGTGACTGAATGGGCTAAAGGCACATGCTAAAGATTTCACAGCAACAAGATAGAATGCCTGGGTCCTCCATGATGCTGAGGAACTTCTGTGTCTTTTCTCCCTCACACTTTGTTACAGGAGTAGTACCCCTCATCTAAGCTCATGATGTTAAGTGTTCCACACTTCCAGCTGAATAGAATTCTAACTCACACAATATTCATGAAAGACTGCTTAAAGCCATGTTTAAGGCAACCTGTGGTCCATAGAATACGTTTAAATAAAGTACTGAGATCTGCAAGTTAATAAGGACCTAATGTGACTTAACCATAGAAACTCCAAAATTAAGGGATATGCATTTTGTTAGATTTTATCCTTAGATCAAACTAGATAATCAGAAAGATGCTTAGATAGATAACATTGTTTTCTTGCCTTGTAAAATTTTACTCACTGATTTGCTTTCCTTCTTTGTTTATGCCACCAGGAAGTACAATACTTAATACATAATCACTTCTAATGACTATGGACTCCGGGACTTGATGAGATCTATTTTATATACTAATCCTAACTCTAACTTTATACTATCATCTTAACTTTATACTATCATCTTAATTTTATTTCTGGTCATATTTTCTCAGTTTTTATATTGGTCTATTATTATATAGGCTTATACACAGTTTCATTTATAGAGTAAGGCTGGTTATACAGAACAAAGTATCCTCTATACCACAGGCCATCCCGAACAAGTGAGCAGGAGTCGTTATTACTTCCAGCAGTGGACTGGTGTTTGGATGGCAAAACTATTCTCTGTAATAGCCCCACAAATTGCACAAATAATAGCATTCTTTCCCTTTCTGGTCTATCGATAGTGATGTACACAATTTCTAATAATTTGTTAAAGAAATGGTCTTTGTTTTTGAGCACTCCCTCTCCATGTTAAAGACCTCAACACTGTCTCAGAAAAAGTGTTCATTTCACTCCACATACAATATCCTAATAATTATGTATGCAGCTTAGGAAATCCAAACCAACAATTACTTTTACCTTTAAGGGAGCTTTCTGAATTGCTTCAACAACAGTCTCCAAATGTTTCAGGCATTTTTCCATGACTGAACTAAAAATAATCAAGCCATCAATACATGTTATTGCAAAAGATCTCATTCTAGGCCACAAATAATCCATCATTTACTTGAAACAATATTATTTTTTAAACACCCTTGAATTATCTCAACAGACTTTTCCAGAATATACCAGTTTATGGTCAGAACGTGAAATAAGCTTTGTGCAAAATGATTTTTATCTACTTTTTTACTCAATAGGAAAATTCCACAATTAATATAATCCTCCATTAATTACAATAAGTTGACACTTTAAAGATAAACAGCAAAATATCTTTTTTTCTCCAGAAACTCCTTAACATACAAAAGCAAATATATTTGTTATTAATAATTTTAAAAGCAATATTTTAAAATAAAATCAAAATTCATGAATAATTATGGATAGGTAAGTGGTTACTATTCTCCTTTTTTTTAAATTCAGTACCAGTTTCCAGAATATTCCGTTATTGAAAAATGAGAAAATATCAGGGAACCACAGATATTTAGAGAGAATATTCCATGAAAATGGCAGTGGCAAATCTTAAACAATTCTCAAATTTCAAGAGTTTAATCTTTTTTTCACACCCCAAGTATTTTATTAGTTTTAGTACTACTTTTACAAGTTAAAAAAACAAAAACAAAAACAAACAGCCCCTAAGTTCTATTAGCTTGTGTCTTCTCAGCATAGAAATTCTAATAGAAGAAGATTAGGTTTGAAAACAGCATTTATTTTCCTATAATCAGTTAAGGCCACCTGAACATCCATTACTGTCACTATTGCCTCTGCACATTAGAACAGAACACCCAGGATTTTTTACACACCTGTGCATCCCAAAGTGAGCAGAGAGGACCTCAATGTGGGCAGTGGATCCAAGGGAATGGGTGAACCTGTCCTACCCCAGTTTAACACAATCAGGAAAAGGGGAATGGAGAGGGTAAAAAACTGGATGGATGCCATTGGAAGGTAGAGAATTTGCAGAGGTCCAGCCTGCCTGACAGGGGAATCCAGCATGCCATCAGTGAGAAATAAAGACAAGTTTTGAGGCAAGGGAGACAGAACTTGCCAAGTCAGCATTGAGCTTTTGGTAGCATAAAAGGTTACCTCTCCAACAGAGGAGATGGAAAGCAAAAAGTGACAAGTGACTACCTAGTTGCCCCAGTTGATTGGGTCACAGGTTAAGGGATCCATTTCTCTCCAGCAGCACCTGAATTGCTAAGGAAAGATCTCTGGGAGGAAAGTGAAAGAGGCAGACAAGTTTATCAAAGGGCACTGAATGAACATAGGTCCTGATGTTTGTTTCAAGATTCCAGCAGGAGATCTCTCATGAACCTCTGGGAGTGCCTCACCTGAATATCCCCCTACTGGGCCAGTGGGCACCCCCAAAAGCCCCAGATGCTAAGTACACATCTTTCCCACCTCTGCAACTAGCTCTTGCAGCAGGAGAAATCACAAACTTGAGTAATAGTCACCTTCTAGTATGCAAAAGAAAGGATTCTAATTGCCAGACTGTTGAATTATAAGAGACAAAGTAAACATAAATCCTTACCCGAGGAAGGTCTTTGCTACTCTACATGTGAATCGTTAGACATCATGAAAAATCAAGGAAATAGGTGTCACAAAAAAAGAAAATAATTCTCCAATAACTTAACTCAAAGGCATAGAATATTGCAACCTAACTGATAAGGAATTCAAAATAGCTGTTTTAAAGAAATTCAATAAATTACCAAAAAACTCAGAAATAATACTGGTAAAGTCCTCCTTCTGTTGATTAAAGAGACTTAAATTATTAAAAAGAACCAAACAGAATTCTGGAGCTGGAGAATACATTGGCAGCATTGGTAACAGGGCAGACCAGATAGAAAAAAGAATATGTGACTTCAAGGATAGAAATATAAAAATAATTCAGTTCAGAGAAGAGAACAGTTTTAAAAAAAAACTGTTCATTTAGAAAGCTATCAAATTCATTTAGGAAGTCAAATGCAAGAATCATCAGTGTACTAGAAGAAGAGAGGGAGAAGGGAGCAGAGAGTTTAAAGAAATAACAGCCAAGCATTTCTTAAACCTTGGGAAGGAACTGTACATAAAGTCCACAAAGTTAATACAACACCCTATTATTATAATGCCAAAAGACCTTCTCCAAGACCTAGTAAAATAAAGCTGTCAAAAATAAAGAAACTTAAAGGCAGTCAGAGGAAAAAGGAAATCTACAAAGGAACCCCCATTAGGCTATTAGCAGATTTCTCAACAGAAACTCTATAGGCCAGAAGATAATGGAATGGCATATTCAAAGTATTGAAAAATAAAAATTGCCAGCCAAGAATGTTTTATCTGTCAAAGTTATCCTTCAAGTACAAAGAAATAAGGCTATCCTAGACAAAAGCTGAGGGAGTTCACCACTATTATAACTGCCTTGCAAGAAATGATAAAAGGAATTCTTCATGCTGAAATTAAAAGATGTCAGTCAGGCAAAATGTGGACATAATGCGAGTGTCTATCCATAGATGAATGGCTAAAGTAGTATGTATATATGAAGAAATATTACTCAAGCATAAAAAAAAGACTGAAATCTTGCCATTTGCAATGACATGGAGGAATCTAGAGGATATAATGCTAAGTAAAGTAAATCAGAAAAATGTGGAACTTAAGAAGCCAAACAAATGAACAAACTAAAAATGAAACAAACCAAAAAACAGACTTTTAGATACATAGCACTAATTGGTGGCTACCAGAGGGGAGGTAGTTGGGTGGATGCGTGGAAATAGGTGAAGAGTATTAAGAGTACACTTATCAGGATACCTGGGATAGAGCTCAGTCAGTTAGGTGTCCGACTTCAACTCAGGTCATGATTTCACAGTTGGTGAGTTCAAGGTCCAAGTCGAGCTCTGTGCTGACAGTTCAAAACCTGCTTCCAATTTTGTGTCTCCCTCTCTCTGCCTCTGCCCCCACTCTCACTCTTTCTCTCAAAAATAAATAAAAACATTTTAAAAACTACACTTATCATGATGAGCACTAAGTAATGTATAGAATTGTTGAATCACCATATTGTACTCCTGAAACTAAGTAATGCTTTACCTTAATTATATTGGAATTAAAGAAAAAAGATGCTAATCAGGGACACGGAAACATATGGAAGCATACAACATTCTGGTAAAAGTGAAAAATAGAATTAGGAAACTGGAACTTTACTAGAATGGTGTGTTAACAAATTATAGTATAAAGGTTAAAGGGAAAGAGCATTAAAAATGACTATAGCTACTATAATTTGTTAATGAATTCACAGCATAAAAAGAGGTAAATTGTGACATCAAAGTTGACATAAAAGTTGAGGAGCAAAAGGGCAGAGATTTTATTGGCAAATGAAGATAAGTTGCTATCAGCATATAATGGACTTTTTATCTATGAGATCTTTTATGTAAGCCTCATGGCAACTGTAAAGCAAAAATCTAGAGTAGTTTGGGAGACATAAAAAAAGTATTCTTATGGAAAACCACCAACTTACAAAGATAGTTAGAAACAGAGGGAAAGGAAACATTGGAGATACAAACAACCAGGAAGCAAATGACAAGAAGGTGGCAGAAAGTCCTTAGATATCAATAATCATTTTAGATGTAAATGGAAAGTAAAATGGTTGTTACTAGAGGATAGGGGTTAGGCGGATAGGACACATGTTGTTGAAGGTACAAACTTTCAACAAATAGTAAATAAATCCTAGAGATCCAGTGTGCAGTATAGTAAATATAGACAACAATATTGTATTATAATCATCAAACTTGCTAAGAGACTAGAGCTTACTGATTCTTACCACTAAGATGAAAAGATAATTATGTAATGTAATAGAGGTGCTAATTATCTCTACAATAGCAATCATAACAATCTATAAATGTATCAGATTAACATGTTGTACACTTTAAATTTATATACTGTTGTATGTCAAATATATTTCAGTAATAAAGTTCTTGGTCTTACATGAATTAAAAAAAAAAAACATTTAGCTCTGATTTTGCATGTGTAAATTTCATTTTTTAATTTTTAACAAAGTCTAAGTAAAAGTTATTCACACAACATTACCATCCAACAGACTTTGTATACAGAATTTTACATTTTTTCCTTCCTTTAAATTTTAGCATGAGTAGTCAACAGATAACTAATACTTATTTCTAATGTTGCAAAATCTTTAGGGTGTAAATTTACAACATGGCCTCAGAATTATTAGATATTTAGAAGTACAACTATTTCAAGCTAATAATTTTTTATATATATAAGAACTCCAAGAATAGTAATTTCTAATGACACATCAAGTCATTTTTCCTCCTTTAGGTAAGGAATGAGAACAGAATCATTGTGTCATGTTATCCACTTCAATATCTTCCTCCTACACATTAAAATGTCTCAGTAGTACTCTGGGTAAATACATTATCGCTTATGATTAGAAACCATTAATTAAATTTGATAATTAATTTTTGGGGTTTGTGTGTGTGGATTAAAAGGTTGCTGACAATTGATTATTTCTCTAAGTAATTGGTGATGTAGTTTGGTTTAAGTTGCCCATTTTCCTATTTTTTCCTATTGGTGCCATCTGTTCTTTTTCACTTATTTTTCCTTTATTCTACCTTCTAGTATTACTTATTGATCCATATAGTCTTTTATATTCCACTCTATCTTTTCTATTGGCTTTACAGCAATACTTTAAAAATAATTTTTAATTGGTAACTCTAGAGATTTCATCATATATCCTTATTATAGTCCAATTTGAGTTACTATTTTACCATTTAACACATAGAAAGGTACCTTGCGATAGTATATTCCTATTTTTTTACCCACTGCCCTTCATGCCATTGGTGTCCTACTTTTTACTTTTCCCAGTCAGACCAGGAAAAAAAGTGAAGATAGCTTAAGGGACTAATGAGACATCAAGCAGACCAACATTTGCATTATAGGAGTCCTAGAAGGAGAACAGAGTCAGAAAGGGGCAGAAAATTTATTTAATGAAATAGTAGCTAAGAACTCCCTTAATGTAAAGAAAGAAACAAACATCCAGATCCAAGAAGCCCAGAGAGTTCCATAAAAATTTGAACCAAATTAGGGGCGCCTGGGTGGCTCAGTCGGTTAAGCGTCCGACTTCGGCTTAGGTCACGATCTCGCGGTCCGTGAGTTCGAGCCCCGCATCAGGCTCTGGGCTGATGGCTCAGAGCCTGGAGCCTGTCTCCGAGTCTGTGTCTCCCTCTCTCTCTGCCCCTCCCCCGTTCATGCTCTGTCTCTCTCTGTCCCAAAAATAAATAAACGTTAAAAAAAAAATTTATAAAAAAAAAAAAAAAGTTGAACCAAATTAGACCCACACCAAGACACATTGTAATTAAAAAGTCAAAAATTAAAGAGGTAATCTTAAAAACAGCAAGGGAAAAACTATTTTTTAGCAGAAAATTTGTGGGCAGGAAGGACTGGCATGATTTATTTAAAATGCTGAAAGAAAAAACACCGCCAACCAAGAACAGTCTACTCAGCAAAGTTGTCCTTCAGAATTGAAGGAGAGAGAACAGGTTTTCCAGACAAGCAGAAGCTAAAGGAGTTGCTCACTGGAATGGCTTTAAAAGAAATGACAAAGAGACTTATAAAAGCAGATATGAAAGGGCACTAATTAGTAACAGGAAAACATATGACAGTACAGTAAAACCTTAGATTGCATTTAACTTGTTCTGTAAGTGTTCTGCAAGACTAGCAAATACTTCTAATAAATTTTAACTTGATAAACAAGCAATTTCTTGCAATACGAGTAGTACATGATGCTGAACATCACATGATCACCACTGAACCAATGGTTCTTCTCTCTCTGGGATTGTAGGTGATCATCTCCCATACTCAAATGTTTGGTCTCAGGTCATGATGTTTGGCAGAAATCAGTGATTTTTCAGAACGTCAGAAGGCGCCCACAACTGGCACTAGTGTATTTTTTGTCACTTCAAAGCACCTATGGATGGTCTTTTGCTTTTCCATGCAAGAGTAAGCTTAGGAATGCTTTGTTTCATTCTTGGTCAGGCTGCTCTGCTGCCTTATTGCCAGTGACATTAAATATAGTATATGAATAAAGTTTGTTAGTATATATTGTAGCCAACATCTGTGCAAGTGTATATAATGGCCCCTATGCAGAAAAAAACTGAAAAGAAAGGTGGTAAGGAGAGGATTATGGTGGAAGGTAAGAAGGAAATCATTGAGAAGTACGAAAGAGTATGTGAGTAGCCAAAATTGAGAGTTTTATAAGAATTCTGTATGTGCATCTCTTCTGCAGAGAGGAGAAGAGAAAGGCAGAAGAATCCCTCACTTCAAATGAGATTAGGGAGATGTGTAAAATGTGCACAACAGTGAAAAATTTTATAGAAAAGCACCACCTGAATAAGGCTGTAGCAGTGTGAATGATGAATCTGTTAAACAACAATGCAGTGTCACATTTCCACTAAGTCCTCAAAAGGAAGCGAAAGCAAGTATCATTGGATAGGCTCCTTGTTAAAGTTGCACAAAAAGAAAAAGATTCCATTGAGCCAAAAGGTAGCAGTGATTCTATTAATGATAATGAAAGTTGTCCTACACAATACACCTCCCTTGTCTCTCTCACCAGCCACAAAAGTTTTCAAAGATAAGTGCAAATTAACTTGTATTTTTTTCTTTATATTTTCTTTATTATTATATATAATATATATAATATATATTATATATAATATTTATTAATATTAATATTAATATAATATTAACTTTATTAATATTTCTTTATTATTTATATATTTCTTTATTATTTACAATATTGGAATCATTTTTATATGAATATTTTTGGGTTGTGGAACGAATCATGTTTCCACTATTTCTTATGAGAGAATTCACTTTGATATACAAGTGCTTTGGATTAAAAGAACATTCCCAGAATGAATTATGCTCATAAACCAAAGTTTTACTATATAATCTTATGGGTAACAGGAAATATATAATAAAATTTGGAATAATGTAATGTTGTAAAGGTAGTGGTTAGTCACTTATAAAGCTAACATAAAGGGTAGACAATCAAAGTAGTAAAAATAAGTAAACTACAATAATTTGTTAAGGGCTACACGATATGAAAGCTATAAACTATAACATCAATGACATAAATTTTGGGTGTAAGTGGTTAAAAAAAGTAGAACTTTAGAATATATTCAAACTTAAGGTGTTATCAACTTAAAATGGACTATCATAAATATGTTGTTCTGTGTAACCCTTGTGGTCACCACAAAGCAAAAACCTATAGTATCCACACAAAAGAATATAAGCAGAACTCTAAAGAAAGTCATCAAATCACAAGAGGGTAAGAGAAAATTAACAGAAGGCCTACAGAACAGAACATCATTAACAAAATGTCAATAAGTACGTACCTATCAAAAACCACATTAAATGTAAATGGACTAAATTCTTCAATAAAAAGACATAGTGGTTGAATGGATTTAAGAAAAGAAAGACTCATATGCTGCCTAAAATAGACTCACTTTAGATGTAAGGAATTATATAGGCTGAAAATGAAGGGATGGAAAAAAGATATTCAATGTAAATGTAAACCAACAGAAAGCTTTGGTAGCTATACTTATATCAGAAAAAAAAAAAGCCTTAAGACAAAAAATGCAATGAGAGACCAAGGTAATTATATAATAATAAAGGGGTCAATCCAGCAAGAGGTTATAATATTTGTAAGTATTTATGTACCTAATATAGGAGAACTTAAATATATAAAACAAATATTAACAGACCTAAAGGGAGACATAGGCAGCAATACAATAATAGACAACTTCAATACCCAACTTTTACCAATGAAGAGATCATTGAGACAAAAAATCAGTAAGAAAACATTGGCTTTAAAGAACACTTTAGACCAGATGGTCTTAACAGATATATATAGAACATTCCATCCAAAAGCAATACAATACACATTCTTCTCAAGTGAACATGGAAAATTCTCCAGGATAAACCAGATATTAATCTGCCAAGCAAGTCTTAACCAATTTGAGATTGAAATTATATTAAGGATCTTTCCTGACCACATGTTTTAAAAATATAAATTAATTACAAGGAGAATATTGGAAAATTTTAAATGTTAAAATTTAAAATGTTAAATGTTAAATTTTAAAATGTTAAAAACAACATGCTACTGAACAGCCAATGAGTCAAAGAATCAAAAGAGATGTTAAAAAACTATCTTGAGCAAAATAAAATGGAAAAAACAAAACCATGGGATATAGCACAAGCAGTTCTAATGGGTAAGTTCATTGCAATAAGTGGCTATATCAGAAAACAAGAAAAATCTTAAATGTATAACCTTACTTTATACCTCAAGTAACTAGAAAAGAACAAAGTTAACAGAAGGAAAGAAATAAAGAACAGCATGGAAATAAGGAAATAGAGACTGCAAAAACAATAGAAAAGATCAATGAAAATAAGAGCTGTTTTTTTTTTTTACATATAGACAAAATAGGCAAACCTTTACTTAAGACTTACCAAGAAAAAAAAAAAAAACATTACAGCAGAAACAACAGATACACAAATGATCATGAGACTACTATCTATTGTATACTAGTAAGTTGGACAACTTAGAAGAAATGGATAAATTCCTAGTAAAATACAACCTACCAACACAATGAGGAAGAAAAAATACATATAAATTGAGGGGCGCCTGGGTGTCTCAGTCAGTTAAGCATCTGACTTCAGTTCAGGTCATGATCTCACAGTCGATGAGTTCAAGCCCCACGTCAGGCTCTGTGTTGACAGATCAGAGCCTAGAGCCTGCTTCAGATTCTGTTTCTCCCTCCTTTACTGCCACTCCCCTGCTCATGCTCTGTCTCTGTCTCTCAAAAAATAAATAAATGTTAAAAAAAATTTTAAGAAAATATAAATTGATTACTAGTATGGAGATTGAATTGGTAATCAAAAACCTACTAACAAAGAAAAATGTAGGACCAGATGGCTTCACTGGTAAATTCTACCAAACATTTAAAGAAGAATTAATAACAATTCATCTCAAACCCTTTCAAAAAATAGATCATTTCTGAACTCATTTTATAAATAGGACATTTTTTAAGTGACACTGTTTAGAATCAACATTCATGTTTTTTTTAATTTTTTATTGTTTTTTTTTTTTTTTTACTTTATTTTGAGAGAGAGAGAGAGGGAAAGAAAGAATCCCAAGCAGGCTCTGCATCATCAGAGCAGACCCCAATGTGGGCTTAAATTCACAAACTGTAAGATCATGACCTGAGCTAAAATCAAGAGTCAGATGCTTAACCAACTGAGGTCCCCAGGCACTCCAGAAGAGAACATTTCTGAGCCAGCATTACCCTGATACCAAAATCAGACAAGGACACTACAAGTAAAGAAAATTATAGGTCAATATCCTTTATGACCACTGGTACAGAAATCCTCAAGAAAATATGAGCAAACTGATTTCAACAGAACATTAAAAGGATAATACACCATTATCAAGTGGTATTTATTCCAGGAATGGAAAGGTGTTTTTATATTTGAAAATCAATGTGATGCACTATATTAAAAAAATGAAGGATAAAATGTTATCATCTGAACAGATACACAAGAACATTTGACAAAACTCTACATCCATAAAAACTATCAACAAAGTACAGGGAGTACACACTTCAACTTAATAAGGGCCATAGAAGACAAACCCATAACTAATAATATACTCATTGGTGAAAGGCTAAAAGCTATTTCCTTGAGGTCAGAAATAAGGATGCCCACATTTGCCACTTTTATTCAACTTATTATCAGAAGTCCTAGCTAGAGCAATTAGGCAAAAAAGAGAAAAATCATCCAAATAACAAAGGAGAAAGTACAACTGTAACTATGTGCAGATGAGACGATGTTATATATAGAAAACCCTAAAGACTCCACCAAAAACCTGTTAGAACTAATAACAATCAGCAAAGTTACTGGATAGAAAATCAACATACAGAAGCCAGTTGGTTTCTATATACTATAATGATCTATCAGAAAGATAAATTAAGAAAATCCCATTTAGGGGCATGTGGGTGGCTCAATCGGTCAAGCATCCAACTTCAGCTCAGGTCATGATCTTGAGATTTGTGGGTTCAAGCCCCACATCAGGCTCTGTGTTGACAGCTCAGAGCCTACAGCTGCTTCAAATTCTGTCTCCCTCTCTCTCTGCCCCTCCCCTGCTCACGCTCCCTTTCTCTCTCTCAAAAATAAAACATTAGAAATTTTTAAAAAATAAAATAATACCATTTACATTTGCAACAAAAAGAATACCTAGAAATAAATTTAACCAAGGAGGTGAAAGACATGTACATGGAAAACTATAAGAAACTGATGATAGAAATTGAAGACACAAATAAGTGGAAAGATTTTCCATGCTTGTATATTGGAAGAATTAGTATTGTTAAAATGTCCATCCTACCCAAAGCAGTCTACAGGTTTAATGCAATTCCTACCAAATTCCAATGGCATTTTTCACAGAAATTGAAAAATCCAGGAAGGAAAAAGATATAACAGATGCAAAGACCATGAAGAGCTTGGCATGTTTAAGTAAGAAAAAAAAAGTCCCAGTACCCAGTCGCAGTACCTTGGTTATGCTTTTTCTGGAACCCAGAAAAAGAAGAGATTGGTAGAATACAACAGGTGGAAGGTAGATTACGTAGAGTCTTATAGGCCAAGGCAAAAGTTTGGTTTTGATCCTAAATATAGTAAGTCATTACACATTTCTTTCATTTTATGTTTTTGTTTTAGCAGAGAGCTATGATCTTATTTCAGCTTTTAAAAGATAATTTAGGGGCACCTGAGTGTCTGAGTCAGTTAATCTTCTGACTCTTGATCTCAGCTCAGGTCATGATCTCACAATTGGTGAGACCTGTCTGTGCTGACCTCATGGAGCCTGCCTAGGATTCATTCCCTCCCTCCCTCCCTCCCTCCCTCCCTCCCTTCCTCTGCTCTTTCTCCACCGTCTCTCTCAAAATAAACAAATGAAGCATTTTTTAAAAGAGATAATTTTAGGTTCAGCCTACAAAGAATGTTTTGTAAGAAAACAAGCATGGGGATAGAGATACCAGAGTTCAGTTTACAGACAATATGGATTTGGACTAGCATAATGACAGTGAAGATGGAAAGAAGTAAGCCAATTTAAGACACAGTTTAGAGATAGAACAATCATGATCTATTAGTAAATTAAATATGGGCACAAAGCCAATAGAAATAAAGAAAAATCCAGGGTGTTTGACTTGGAAGATAAGTCCTAGAACATTACAGTGCATTACAATATAGTTGTCAAGATGCTACATTTCTTTCCACTAATTATATCATGCAGACATTTTCCTGACAGTGCAGAGACAATAAAATACAATGTAAAGGAACAATTAATTATGAGTCAGAAGACTTTGGTAGCGTACTTGCTGTACAAGACTTTCTCTCAAACCAAAAGTTATAAAAATAACTCTAAAATGATTCTGAGAATTAAATGAGATACCATCGGCAAAAAAAATCAGTATAATGCCTAGCACATATTATTTATTCAGTGTGTTACTTAAATCTGAATATAGACACATATTCAGAAAAAATTCATATTTTATTTTTTTTAAGTTTATTTATTTTGAGATTAATAAAGAGGGGGAGACAGAGAATCCCAAGCAGACTCCACACTGTCAGCACATAGCCCAGTGAGGCTCTCAAATCCACAAAATGTGAGATCATGACCTGACCTTAAACCAAGAGGCTGACACTCAACCAACTGAGCCACCCAGGCGCCCCATCTTTTTTATTAAAGGGTTCTTCAGATATTAATCTTGTCAAGTTTAACATCAATCAAATTTATTTATGCTTAAAGACAATGACTTGTAGTTATTACCAGTATATTTTCTAAAATATGTCACAAACTAAACTATCAAAAGAGGGTATAAGGAAGGCATTGAATAACATGATATGAGTTGTTTTTTGTTTTTTTTTTTTAGGAGTAAACTCCATCTCAAGTCTTCCTTATGCTTTATACAAGACAAATCTCTCTGAACTGAGGTTTTCATAATGGTAGCAGATAAGCAGAAATTGAATAGATGGTCTTTTGAGCCATATTTATGTCAAAACTCTAGGAGAGAATATGCTACATTTCTTCCTGATAATAGTTAACCAGATGATGGCATTATATACAGAAAAATCCTTTGTCAATTCTAAAGTATTAATTCCTTTTGCAAATATTTATTGAGCATTTGATATGTCCCTTGCCAACCATCTACATCTTAGAGCTAACAGTCTAGTTGTAGGTAAATAATCAGTAATCGAATTAATGAATCAAAAAATAAAACACATGTAATATTTGGATTAATGAATGAATCAAAAAAACACAAGACAATTATTAAGGGCCAAAGAGGAAATAAACCAGAAGATGTACGAAATGGACAGTAACTAGGACTGAGTGGGTTACTTAAGACAACGTAGGCCCTACTAAGGAAATATCATTGCAACTGGAACTTGATAGATAAAAGTAACTCACCCTTGTTGCAATAAAATGGTAGAGTTCCAAAGATACATAAAAATAAATACAAATGCCTAAACTAACAAGACCATAGATTGTTGGAGGAAAATAAGTATTTTAAAATGGACAGAGGAAATAAACTCAAAATGGATGAAAGACCTAAATGTAAGACAGGAAGTCTTCAAAATCCTTGAGGAGAAAGCACACAAAAACCTCTTTGACCTTGGCCGCAGCAACTTCTTAACACATCTCTAGAGGCAATGGAAACAAAAGCAAAAATGTACTATTGGGACCTCATCAAAATAAAAAGCTTCTGCACAGTGAAAGAAACAATCAGCAAAACTAAAAGGCAACTGATGGAATGGGAGAAGATACTTGCAAAGACATAGCAGATAAATGGTTAGTACCCAAAAAACAAATAATCCAGTAAAGAAATGGGCAAACGACATGAATAGACACTTCTACAAAGATGACATACAGATGGCCTACTGATACATGAAGAAATGTTCAACATCACTCATCATCAGGGAAATAACAGATCAAACCACAATGAGATGCCACCTCACACCTGTCAGAATGGCTAACATTCACAACTCAGGCAACAACAGGTGTTGGTGAGGATGCAGAGAAAGAGGATCTCTTTCACACTGCTGGTAGGAATGCAAGCTGGTGCAGCCACTCTGGAAAACAGTATGGAGGTTCCTCAAAAAATTAAAAATAGAACTATCCTATGATGCAGCAATTGCACTACTAGGTATTTATCCAAGGGATACAGGTATGCTGTTTCGAAGGGGCACATGCATCCCAATGTTTATAGCAGCCCTATAAACAATAGCCAAAGTATGGAGAGAGCCCAAATGTCCATCAATGGATGAATGGATAGAGAAGATGTGGTGTGTATATAATCCATTATATATATATATAATGGATTATTACTCAGCAATCAAAAAGAATGGCAAGATTTCATTCACAACTACATGGATGGAACTAGAGGGTATTATGCTAAGCAAAATTAGAGAAAAACAAATATATGACTTCATTCATTGAGGACTTTAAGATACAAAACAGATGAACATAAGGGAAGGGAAGCAAAATTCATATAAAACCAGGGAGAGGGACAAAACCTTAAGAGACTCTTAAATATGGAGAACACACAGAGTTACGGGAGGGGTTTTGAAGGAGGGATGGGCTAAATGTGTAAGGGGCATTAAAGAATCTACTCCTGAAATCAAATTAGTTAGCATATAGTGCAACAATGGATGTAAATTAAAGAAATAAATTTAAAAAATAAAAATAAAATGGACAGAGAAGAAGAAACAGGGTAGAGAATAATATAAGAATGGTAAGATGGCAGGCAGAGGCCACATTACTTATGACTGCATAGGCTATGGAAAGTCATTTGGATATTTTTAAAGCATGACAGAAAATGATTGGAATATTTTAAACAATAGCACTACATATTTTGAAATAACCAATTGGTACAAATGCAAGATTAGAGACAAATAGATCATTTGCAAGGCTGGCAATCATGGACATACTAATCAGAGAAGATGAGAAACAATAAAAATTGGGAAACGTATTGAAATTAAAGTAGACAGGAATTGATGGATTAGATGTACAGAAGTCAATAGTGACTCGTATGTATATATATATGCATCATATATATGATGTATATATGTATATGTATATATGTGTGTGTATATATATATGTATACATATGTATATATGTGTGTGTGTGTATATATATATATATATATGTATATATATATGTATATATATGTATATAGGAACTGGATCAATGATGGCATCATTTACTGAGATGTAGAAGATTGGGACAGGAGCAAGATGAAAACAAAGTTCTGTCTTAAACAAAGTTTAGAATGCCTACTACATATATGTATGGAGTTATTGAAAAGAAAATAGTCATGTGTTATTCTTAAGTTCAGAGATTGGGACTGGATGTATCAACTTGATAGTCATGAGCATAGATGGTATTAAAGTCATAGGACTATATCAGGTCATGTAAGGAGGTGTGGACACAAAAATTCTGAGAATTTCTAGGTTGAGAAACAAAAATTGGCCACTGAATTTATCAACATGGAAGACATTAGAGATTTTTATAAAAGAAATGTTAGTAGATTGATGGGCAAAGAGTTTAACTGAAGTCGATTGAAAAGAGAAAAGTAGAAGCAGTGTCTAGAATACATGTTTGAAAAAGAGAAGAGAAATGGGGAAAGGGAGCTAGAGGAATATGTGAAGACTGGCATTTATTTTTAAGAAGATACTACAATTTTTATGTTGATGGGAATTTTTAGATAGAAGAGGTATAATTGATTATGAGAAGAACTACACTGTAACTACAGAAGCAAAATCCTTGAGTAGACCACAGGCAATGGATGTAATGACCAAGAGGAGAAAATTGCCTCCATGGGCACAGAGAGAGTTTCACTGACTTCAACAGGAAAGAAGGGAAGGTACAAGGGTACAGGTAGTATGTTACTACAGGTAGTAAGTAAATATCTCCATCTCAACCTCTTCTCTCTACAAGAGTTAGCTGTGTTTAGTGTATGCTGTGGAATCCTGTTGACTTGATTTAAATTGCAGCTCAGTGTGACTAAGACAAACTCTGATCTGTGCCTCAGTATCTTCATCCATAAAATGAGGACAATAATAGTACCTACCTCAAAGTTTTAAGACCCACAGCTGACAGGAAATGACAAATATGTTACTCTTGTAGTTGTCATTACTAATAGTATGGCATTTGCTATCTTACTATAGCCAGCACTCCAGATTGCCACTTGGGTGTCTAGATATCTACCTACCAGGTACCTCAAGCATGGTACGTCTATAACTAGCTAAATATGTAACATCCTAACCTTGTTCATGCAAATCCAAAGGAAGAGAATTCCTGAACCAGATCCTAGGTTATATTTGTCTGTATTTATTTACTTTTTCTTTTGTCTTTTAAATTTTGAAATACTATTTTTTAAGTTCTGTAAGTTAACGTGTTGTAAAAACATAAAGCAACATCAATTTAGAAAACATTTAGATTGTTCCCTTTTCCCCTTCCATGTTCATTTTAATTTTTTTTTTAACGTTTATTTATTTTTGAGACAGAGAGAGACAGAGCATGAACGGGGGAGGGTCAGAGAGAGAGGGAGACACAGAATCTGAAACAGGCTCCAGGTTCTGAGCTGTCAGCTCAGAGCCCGACGCGGGGCTCGAACTCACGGACCGCGAGATCATGACCTGAGCCGAAGTCGGCCGCTTTACCGACTGAGCCACCCAGGTGCCCCTCCATATTCATTTTAAATATCCTAATTATCTTCCTGATGTATTTTTAGTTTTTAACAAAATTATATTTGTTTCATTTTTTTTGGCACAGAAGTCAACTTATAAAGGATAAACCTAAATTAAAATCGGTCAATTTCAAATTATTGTAATTGATTTTATTGCAAATTTTAAAAAATATTTGGTAGAAAATGTTCTAAGTTTTCTTTTTGCTGTCAGAACATAAAATGATTTTCATTTTCCTTCTCTTCAATGAAATATAATTAAAATGGTAATATTCTCAACTGAGGGGGGAAAACATTCAATTAAAAAACAATCTGCTTTATTAAGTTAGAATTTAATTTCAGGTTTCATTAAATGCAGCTGCATTAAAACACACTTCAGCATTTATATCTGTTTTCAAGATATGTACAGAAATACTTCAGACTGTCAAGGATGTCACATTGTCTTAGTAAAGGCACGAGTAGTCTTAGGAAATGAAATGTTACCACCAAAATTGTAAAATATAATAATCCCTATCAGCAATTAATGATCTGTAACCAAAATGGATATATGAAAGAATTAAACCTTGTAATGAAATATTCCTTAGGGAGAATATTAGGAAAATGTACTTAGAGGTTATTAAAGTCAGTATTTAATTAGGTAGTTACTGTTGCACATAAATTTTATCTCCTTTAAAAAACTTCTGGAGAGGTAGTTTCCCTGTATTTGATAGTTTTCAATCAAAAAAGCAAATAGAATCAAAGGGTTTATACATAATAAATGTGCTATACATTGAATTGTGCATTACACAGAATCCTAAAATAAAGTTTTCATTAATTACTGAGTATTGTGCTGAGTCTTGGAAAAATAGAAAGTGCTTCAAATATATTTAATCCAGAAATATTTCATATATTTACAACACTAGAAAGTAGAAAAAATGTAGTCTCTCACCTTATCATTGACATAAACCCCATTTTATATGGTAAGCTTTTAAGGAAACCAAATAAAAACAATTTAAAAATACTTATAAATCTAAGGATATTACACATATATTTTCTAATGCCCTTTGCACTGCATGTCAAAAAGGACCATGTCTTTCACAAAACAGGATTAGGGAAACAAATATACTAGGTTCAACTATATGAAACTCCCAATCTTTGATCACTTTTTATTTGCAAAAATATGTTTTATGATTCAACTTGATATAGTATAAGAGGGTAGGAAAGATATTAATCAGTTTTACATGTTAGAGATACCTACAAGAAGTTAATTTTCCAGTTGTGGTTAAGAGTAGGTATAATATAGAGAACAAACTGAAGGTTGCTTCAGTTGGTGGGGCAGAGTGGTTAGATGGGTCAGGGGCATTAAGGAGGGCACTTTCTGGGATGAACACTAGATGCCATAAGTAAGAGATGAATCACTGGGTTCTACCCCTAAAGCCAAGACTACACTGTATTTTAGATAAATTGAACTTAAATTTTAAAAAATACTAAATTTTGCAAATAATTCTAGTTTTAAATAGCTCCACAAGCATCTAAATTTTAACTTCATTAATTCACTTTTAGGTAATCATGTGTAAAAAAGAATAATGTTTTTATTAAGATGAACATGAACATTCAATTTTGATATCATATAAGAAACAATAATTTATAACCACTTAAATTTTGTGTCTATTTTAAAGGGCATTTATTTTTTCCCCCTGCTTTCACCTAATCACATTCTCAGAACTTTCCAAAATCTATGTGCCACCTTAGAAGCTTCACATTAAATGTCAGAACATCTACTGTCTACCACATTGGCTTTTTAATACAAGCTTGATATTATCTAATTAGTGAGAACTTTTTCTTCTGGGAAATGAAATTGTGTGAAAGCTCAGTGATTAAAAAACTGCTGCCTAATAGGTCCTCTGTCTCAAGGAACTTGTTAAGGGAGCCATTACTCCAGTGGTGGATTTTCTCTTGTAACTTTCCCCAGTGCCCATCAATGATCTTGGGAAATCAGAGGAAACTCTGTACAGTGAGACCAGAAATTGTGGTTCAACAAGAATCAGTGAAAGGTCAGCATCTTCAGTCTGATCTTTTAGATTTGCATACATTAAATACAAAATTCAATACTCCACAGATTCAATTCTTAAGGCTAAGCAGAAAGAAGAGTGTTGGGGAGTATTTAACAATGCTACCTCCACAGCTTTCCTATATATTCTTAAGTAGCTTCAGTGGCAGGTCTTACCTGTTCTTATCACACACAGAAAAATCCTTGACACCAAATTCATAAGAAACATTCTAGTTCACTAATGGTAGAGTTGGTTTTTATTCACTAAGATTCAATCAGAAAAATCTGACAGTAATTCTGTAATTAATAGATGCCTGACATTAAGCATCCGTTATCATCTCAAAGGCAAAGTTGGGCCTCTTCACAAGTAGATAATGTTTTCCTGCTTATAAAATGTTTTTATCTTTGATTTCATTTTACCATTAGTAACATCTAAAATATATAATATCCCATTTTACTGTTGGGGAAAAGTAAACCTAAGTGGATTAGGTTTGCCCAAGTTGATACAGCAAGTAGCAGAAATAAAACTAAAATTCTTGGGATGCCTGGGTGGCTCAGTCGGTTAAATGTCAGACTGCAGCTCAGGACATGATCTCCTGGTTCCTTAGTTCGAGCTCCCTGCTGACAGCTCAGAGTCTGACAGTCGGATTCTGTGTCTCCATCTCCCTCTGCCCCTCCCCTACTTGGGCTCTGCCATTCTCTCTCTCTCTCTCTCAAAAATAAACACTAAAAAAATTTTTTTAAAGTTCTTACTACATACATATGTCTCTTTTATAACATGGAGATTTTTTTTACATACAATGCTATATTGGTTTCTATACATCACTCAATGCTCACAATAGGTGTAGTCATCATCTGTCACCGTACATTATTACAATATTACAGACTGTATTCCCTGTGCTATACTTGTCATCTCCATGACTTATTTGTAACTAGAAGTTTGTACTGTGCCTATTTCACTATTTTATTATGGAAAATTTTTAATAGACTATGCTAAACATATTACAGGATATACAAAACACTAAAGTTTGAACATTTACATTTTGCTGCCCTTGATTCCCTGCTTTGGAGACCTAGCCACAGTCAATTCCTGTCATTATGTGACATTGTATTGCTTACAATCATGGTCACTGAACGATCAATGACACCCTTGAATTCAATATCAGTCTAGAGGCTCTTAACTCTTTTTAAGTCCTAAGAGAGGAACTAGGAGAAGACTCTGAATGAAACAAACCAAACAAAATCGATAAAACAAACCAAAAACAAGACCAAAACTGAAAAATACCTCACACAAATAACCAAATGAAAAAAGATAACTGTTTAAGAAATTTGGTTTTTGCATAGGTATTCTATCACTAGTAATATATATATATATATATATATATATATATATATATATATATACACACACATGTATATATATATTGCATTCTTTTATGCTATTCTAATTAATGAATTTGGAGAAAAAAAAAGATAATACACCAAATTTATTTTTTTCTTTACATGGCTCTTGTCATAGGCTCTAAGTCTAAAATTCTCTTTTGGCCAGCAAAAGAGCAGGATGCAGAGATGGCTAATGTCCAGGAAAAGACTAGAGTCCCAAATAAGGGTCCTTGCCCTGTTTTTATTAGGATCAGAAGGCTTACAAACATGGCGATGGATGTGCACAAAGAGACAATCTGTGAACATTAACTTGTGGATGTGAGGGACACGGGGTCTTGAAGATATTTGGGGTTAGGGGTTTGGATTAATACAAAACAAAACCCTGAGGGTAGGAACCAAGATGGCAGAACAGCACAGAAGTTTTTTGTGTGTCTCGTGTCCATGAAATACAGCCAGACCAACACTAAACCATCCTGCACACCTAGAAAACTGATTGGAGGATTAACACAACAATCTGCACAACATGAACCACAGAATTCAGCAGGTATGCGGCACAGAGAGGTGAATTTGGGGAGTGAGAAGCCACAGAAGGTAGGGAACCCCTTTTGCGGGCAGAGAGAGGATGTAGACTGGAGGCCGGAGGGATAATATGGGGAAAAGCACCCCTCACCAAAAGCAGCTGAAGAGAAAGTGGAAAATTGGAAACAGCCGCAGTGACTAAACTAAAAAGGGAGAAAGGAGAGGGTTTAAATTCCATTAAGACTGTAAACAAGGGGAGCACAAAGGCTGCAATTCCGCAGCTCGATACCTGGAAGTGCTCTGGTGGGAAGGGCGAATCCCCAGGAGCAGAGTGGGGTCAGGGAGGTTCTCAGGCCACACAGGGAAAAGTGGTTCCACTGCTGGAAGGACATTTGGTAGAGACTGTTGAAGCCACCTGGTCCAGCAGACCCCAGAAGGCGGCCACATTCACTGGTGCTGGGGCATTGTCATTAAGGGGGAAGCCTGGTGCCAGATGTGTGTTGTGATTTTCAATAATCCCTGAAAAAGCTGCTGATACACTGTCTCGCGAACTTTTTCTGGGGCAGGCTGGCACCTGGCCACAGTCTTGGGGCATCGGTAGCAGAAGGGTACAGTGGGCGTTCCTGGGTGCAGCTTATTTTCGCCCATTGCTCACTTGGCCATTGCTAGGTGAGACCCTCGCACAGAAGGGCGGAACGGGTCAAGGCCGCAGTCCTTCAGGAGTAACGGGCCAGGGAAAGCAGCCGCATCTGGGACAAAACTCAGGAGAGAGGTACTGCCTGGGGCCTGGTCACGGAGAGTGAAAAAGCAGGGAGTGGATGAGAGCTGAAGACAGAGGATAGGTGCATGATTGCTGATCCAGGAGAACAGACTGGGTAGCTGGTGGCGCCATTTTCACCACTCCTGTGCATGCGCATACACACCTACAACACTCCACTGCAGTTGGCTAGAAGCGCCATCTAGTGGAGAGCGGAGCTGTTACACTGAGCCCTGCCCAACTGTGCCAACTTCATTCTCTAAGAACACAAGGTTCATGGCTGGCTTAGTTTATAGACTGTAAAGCACTACATAGACTGACTTCTAGGGGAAAATGAAGCAATTTCAGTCCTACTTCAATCTGTTAGTAAGTTCATGTATTCAATTTTCTTTATTTTTTTTTCTTTTTCTCTTTTACACTTTTCTTTTTCTTGAATACAGAAAGAAAAAATTCATTTTTATTTTCAATTTTTATTAAAAATATTTTCTTTAACTTTTATTACTATATTTTTTTACTTTTGTGTAAATTTTTTCAAATTCTATTTTACTTCCATCATTTTAGTCTATTTTAGTGTATTCACCTTTTCAAATTTTCAGTTTCCTTTTTTCTTTTTTTTCTTTTTCATTTCTTTTTTCGTGAATGCAGAAAGAGAAAAACTTCATTTTTACTTTCAATTTATATTAAAAATATTTTTATTTATATTTTTTACTATATTTTTTGCTTTTATGTAAATTTTTTCAATTTATTTTACTTCCATCATTTTAGTCTACTACAGTGTATTCACTTTTTCAAATTTTCAAATGATATCTTTTTATCTTTTTTCTTTGTTTATTTTCTTTTTTCTAAATACAGAAAAAAATTCATATTTATTTTTAATTTTAATAAAAATATTTTTCTTGGGGCGCCTGGGTGGCTCGGTTGGTTGAGTATCCGACTTCGGCTCAGGTCATGATCTCACGGTCCGTGAGTTCTAGCCCCGCATCGGGCTCTGTGCTGACAGCTCAGAGCCTGGAGCCTGTTGCAGATTCTGTGTCTCCCTCTCTCTGACCCTCCCCCGTTCATGCTCTGTCTCTGTCTCAAAAATAAATAAATGTTAAAAAAAAAAAATTTTTTTTTAAATATTTTTCTTTAATTTTTTCTACTATACTGTTTACTTTTGTGTAAATGTTTTCAAATTCTATTTTACCCCATCATCTAATTTTAGTCTACTTCAGTGTATTCATTTTTTCAAATTCTCAAACGATTTCCTTTTTCTTCCTCCCCCCCCCTTTTTTTCTCTAATCTGTCAAACCACTTTCAACACCCAGACCAAAACACACCTAGGATCTAGCATCATCTATTTTATTTCTGTGTGTGTTTGCGATTTTTAATTTTAATATTTTTTAATTTCAATTCTACCTCATTAATTCCTTTTCTCCCTTCAAAATGACAAAATGAAGGAATTCACCCCAAAAGAAAGAGCACGAAGAAATGACAGCCAGGGATTTACCCAACACAGATAGAAGCAAGATATCTGAACCAGAATTTAAAATCACAATAAGAATACTAGCTAGAGTTGAAAATAGATTAGAATCCCTTTCTGCAGAGATGAAAGTAAAAATAGCCAGAATGAAATTAAAAATGCTATAACTGAGCTGCAATCATGGAAGGATGAAGCAGCGGCAAAGATGGATGAGGCAGAACACAGAAGCAGCGATACAGAGGACAAACTTATGGAGAATAATGAAGCAGAAAAAATGAGGGAGATTAAGGCAAAAGAGCACGATTTAACAACTAGAGACATCAGGCTAATTAGAGGTATCAGGGGTGCCTGGGTGGCTCAGAAGGTTAAGTGACCAACTTTGGCTCAGGTCATGATCTCATGGTTTGTGAGTTCAAGCCCCGAGTGGGGCTCTGTGCTGACAGCTCATAACCTAGAGCCTGCTTCCGATTTTGTGTCTCCCTCTGTCTCTGCCCCTCCCCTCTTCACTCTCTGTCTCTCAATAATAAATAAAGTTAAAAACAAAAAAGAATTAGAGAAATCAGAAATCCTTTTTAACTCATTAAAAAGGAACATCAGAATCATAGGGGTCCCAGAGGAGGAAGAGGGAGAAATGGGGGTAGAGTGTTATGTGAGCAAATCATAGCAGAAAACTTTCCTAACCTGGGGAAAGACACAGACATCAAAATCCAGGAAGCACAGAGGACCCACATTAGATTCAACAAAAACCGACCATCAACAAGGCATATCATAGTCAAATTCACAAAATACTCAGGTAAGGAGAGAATCATGAAAGCAGCAAGGGAAAAAAAGTCCCTAACCTACAAGGGAAGACAGATCAGGTTTGCAGCAGACCTATTCACAGAAACTTGGCAGGCCAGAAAGGAGTGGCAGGATATATTCAGTGTGCTGAATCAGAAAAATATGCAGCCAAGAATTCTTTATCCAGCAAGGCTGTCATTCAAAATAGAATGAGAGATAAAAAGTTTCTCAAACAATAAAGGAGTTTGTGACCACTAAACCAGCCCTGCAAGAAATTTTAAAGGGGACTCTCTGAGGGGAGAAAAGATGAA